>NC_136264.1:129736486-129763410 GCF_964187855.1 Myxine glutinosa | reverse complement strand
ACTTCTGCTAGTATTCTCTAATATAATTGTTGCATAGATCACGCTCAATAAATTTCAGACTAAGCGTGGTCCCTGTCGAATTATGACGTCATAATTATGGCACCAATGACGTCATCGTTAACAACACCTATTCCCCATATGGAGTTACTTACAATGAGCCAAGTTTCAATTTTTTCCATGCAGCGGTTTTGGAGATATGGAGGTGCGAAGTTTTTCAAGATGGCGCTTGTACCACGGGACTTATGACGTCATAATAATCATTAAAATATTATAGGAGGAGGCGCTCCTATGGTGAAAATTTCATGTCAATCGGACCAACGGTTGCCGAGAAAATGAATTTTTAAAATGCAGACACATGGCACACGTACGTACGTAACTGAATGCTTAACCCCGCTTGTCGCTTCGCGAGCGCAGGGTAATAAAATACCAAATACCACATCAAGGTCATCAGGAGGAACCTGGATAGGATTCGGAGTGTGTGGGATAAATTGAGAAAGTGTATAGGGTAGTTGGTCATGGAAAAAAAAGATGCATGAGGTGTGGGGGAGCAAATAGAAAAGTGTTTTGGAGAAGATAGGAGGGGGAGGCCTGCATGCATGGAGCATTTGGGGAGGAGGAAGTTTTGATTACCTGCTTTTATACCGTGATTATTGTGTAGGAGGAGACAATTTTCAGGAGGAGCCAAAACCCCACAAAATGTGCACACAAAATAAGTAGATGTCCTTGTGCATTTAAATATACTAGGGCATGCCCGTACTATATATATATCTAAAATTATATCCCCCCCCTCTATTTACATGAAATGGTTTGGTCCATTCGCAAAGCCAAAGCGGACGGCTTGCGAGTATGGTGACAATCCCCCCCCCTCTATTTACATGAAATGGTTTGGTCCAAAGCGAACGGCTTGCGAGCACGGTGACAATCCCCCCCCCCCCCCCCTCTATTTACATGGAATGGTTTGGTCCAAAGCGAACGGCTTGCGAGTACGGTGACAATCACCCCCCCCCCCCCCCCCCCCCCCCCCTCTATTTACATGCAATGGTTTGGTCCAAAGCGAACGGCTTGCGGAGTTTGGTAAAGAAATCGCCATAGCTCGGTAACTACTTCTCCGATTAATTTAAAACCTTGAAGAGGCACATCCTCGGGTCCCCAGCAATATACCTGGCAAGTTTCAAGTATATCGGACCGGTAGTTGTCGAGAAACAGCGGTCGCATACAGACACACACACACACAGAGATTACTGGAATTATAGATAGATAATTCTGCCTCGTATTATGTTCATGGTTGCCTGGCATGAGACTGATCAGGGCACACTTTGACCCTTTGGCATGAGCCTGATCAGGGCACACTTTGACCCTTTGGCATGAGCCTGATCAGGGCACACTTTGGCCCTTTGGCATGAGTCTGATCAGGGCACACTTTGGCCCTTTGGCATAAGCCTGATCAGGGCACACTTTGACCCTTTGGCATAAGTCTGATCAGGGCACACTTTGGCCCTTTGGCATAAGCCTGATCAGGGCACACTTTGGCCCTTTGGCATGAGTCTGATCAGGGCACACTTTGACCCTTTGGCATAAGCCTGATCAGGGCACACTCAGGCCCTTTGGCATGAGCCTGATCAGGGCACACTTTGACCCTTTGGCATAAGTCTGATCAGGGCACACTTTGGCCCTTTGGCATAAGCCTGATCAGGGCACACTTTGGCCCTTTGGCATAAGTCTGATCAGGGGACACTTTGGCCCTTTGGCATGAGCCTGATCAGGGCATACTTTGACCCTTTGGCATGAGCCTGATCAGGGCACACTTTGGCCCTTTGGCATAAGTCTGATCAGGGCACACTTTGACCCTTTGGCATGAGCCTGATCAGGGCACACTTTGGCCCTTTGGCATGAGCCTGATCAGGGCACACTTTGGCCCTTTGGCATAAGTCTGATCAGGGCAAACTTTGGCCCTTTGGCATAAGTCTGATCAGGGCACACTTTGACCCTTTGGCATGAGCCTGATCAGGGCACACTTTGACCCTTTGGCATGAGCCTGATCAGGGCACACTTTGACCCTTTGGCATGAGCCTGATCAGGGCAAACTTTGGCCCTTTGGCATAAGTCTGATCAGGGCACACTTTGACCCTTTGGCATGAGCCTGATCAGGGCACACTTTGACCCTTTGGAGACCAGGTAGAGGCAAGCAGCCTCATGTGTGGCCAGGGAAGCAACACATTGGTAAATGCCGCCTGCAGGATGTACCTTGCGTACAACGCGCACGGTAGAAAAGCAGTATTTGATCGCTGGTTGAAGTGTCGCAAACCTATAAACAGGTATTTATTCAGCTCAGAGTCTGGAACTGGGCAACAGACTTGATTCTGGCTCAGAATGTGCACTTCCACACCCGCTGTCTGGCACAGCAGATCACAAAAAGAGACCTTTTCACCACAGCAGCTAATCACAATGAAAAGACAGAGTGGGCCATGCATAGTGTTCTCCACGACTCCAATTTCCAGATTCCCCCGCTTTAAGCATCCTCGTTCCTCTATCCCTGCCCCAGCTGAAGTCCAACATCATTGGTTCCTGATTGCTGTAATGCGACCAAGAGAAGGGGCAGGTGTGACAAGGAGGAAGCTAGGTGCCCTGTATTTCTTCTAACAACTAGCTTATACCCATGCTTGCTCCCTTTGTAGCTGGCCAAGCAAGCAGCCTTTCTATCCAGCGGAAGGCCGTGGTATAGGCAAAATTATATACCGTGTCCCTAACATTCCCAAAAAGGCTAGCATGAAACCATATGACTGAAGACACCATCAATGCACTTATCAAATCAACAAAGACCATTCCACCGCTCTTAAATGCTTAATCTAATTTGTTTTGACCGCCCCCCCCCCCCTTGTGAAAATTGGTGTATACAGCTGTCATTATATCCAGTAGATTTGTGAAAAATTAGCTTCATTATTGACAACCATTAACTAAAATACTGTGCACAGTCAGCCTCCAGATCTTACACGTGTCCTCACCAGAGTGGACTGTAATTGCAATGAAAAAAAAAGTGAACACATTGTTCTATTTTGATAAACATTCATTTGAGGTTGTGAGTTGTGAACAACAGTGATGGGATGAATGTTGCTTCAATGTGCATCCTGCTGCGATTGAAAGGTTAATTTTTTACAAAACACGACTTTTTATTTCATTTTGTGTTGTCTTCATATCAAAGCAGCCTTTGTTCGATCACTACAACAAATGATTGCATAGGAAGAACAATCATCCGTGTGGTGCATTCGACATTTTTGTGTCTTTCCCAAAATTAAATTTCTTCATTTCTATGGGAATGTTTGCCTGAATTAAGTCGTTCATTCATTCATTTTTATTTATTTAGTTTTAAATGTATTCTCATGCAACTGTTGCAAATAAGTTTGCTGTTCCTGCGATCAACATCAGCGAGGCAATGCCCCTTCAGTAACAGAGTTGGCAAGCCAGGCCGTTGATGCTGCATAATTGAGGCGGCTGCCCTACATTGGTTTTGAGCGTTTTTATATCAGCTCGGACACGCTGTGGTTTATGCAATGAAAATTGGCTCTCAGGAGCAAGGGAAGGGGGGTATGTAGCCAAGTCAGGAAGAGATTTACGTGGTCGTGGTAGTGATGCTGATGCCATGCATTTTAAGATACCAGCAACGGTACCCACCCTATGGGCGGGGCTTCAATTGGGAGGCCCAAATGAAAAGGCAAAATATCAGAAATTTAAGGCTTTTTTATTTTAAACGATTCATATAAACATCCGTTAAATCATATCACACGCAAATCATCAAAATCTAAACAGTATTTGTAGAATTTCAATAAAAGCCGCATCACTGTTCATATCGGTAAATATTATTCCATCGTGTTTGGAAAAACTGGAAAATTGGAAAATTTGAAAAAAATTGGAAAAACAATGCAGCCTAGTTTACTCCAGGGGGTCCCAGGATTATCCACCCAAAATTTCGTTGCGATCGGTTCAGCCGTTTTTGCGGTACCTCAGAACAGACAGACATTTGGTGAATTATAGTAAGATGTCTTTGCCACCATTTCCTGTTAAAGCATGTTTTTTTTCTCAATAGATTTTGTCATCGTCATGTTGCAACAGCTGTTTAATGTTTGACGTTTCCCTTTACTGATCATGAGTTCTGTGGAAATCAAAGGAGCAGAAAGAAAACAGAGCTGGAGATGAGATGTGATTCATCAGAAGTAGTCAATCAATATTGCTCCTTTGCTGGCAGTGCCTGAACATGGAAGCCTTTGCTTTTAGGTATTACATGTATTACATGCCTGAATATATCTTTCCTCAACACCTGGATTAATACTGGTGCGTCGACGGGTCTTCTAACGCTGACCCGTCGATGGTGGGTGTATAAATTAAGTTACTACATGTTGGGCCGAATCACACGGGGGAGAAGAGCAGAATTAGTCCCTCGCAATTGAATAATTCTGCCAGTCTCTTGAAGCGAATAATACCAATTTTAACCTCCTCCAGGGATTCACCCAAAACCGTGCCGAAATGGTTTGTCACGTAAAAGGTTTACAAAGGGGGGGTCGCCATGCCACATATGTTCTCAAGGAATAACAGGCTTATTTAAAGAAGGCATATGACGACGAAAAAGAAGAATCCCGAAACAAAAGGCACATGGACACAAATACAAGCAGATCCATAAATGAAACAAATGCAGTGCACCAAAAACAAAAAAACACCTGACAGGGAAATAAAACCTCATGGCCATGATTGAGGTCAGCGGAGGTCTAAAAACCGAATCATTCATGCATTCACAATGGGGAGGTCAGGCGAGGTTTTTGTAAAATGATACTGGTACCGGATATTGGAAGGCTCACCGGGAGCAGGTCTCCAAATTTGGCATGGACCAGCAAATAGGTGAAGCATCCAGTAGGGTGAGGAGATGAGAGACAGAATGGAAAGAGCTTGTAGGATGGTCAGGGAGATCTAATGTGGCATAAGTATCGAGCGGAGAACATGCCGCCCAAATGAGGTGGAAGCCGGAAGACGCAAGATAGTGAACAGAATCTGTACAGGGTCTTTTATCCCCACCCCACCATGACTGTGCCGCACACATCTGAATGTTATTTGCTCACGGCTCTGACCCGGCCATTGAATGAGCATGGTGCCACCTCTGTGGTGATGCCACACATACATGGTTGTATCACTGGTGCCCCCCGTTCCAATCATGTAACACCTTCGATGCGCCCACTGGAGGTCTTGTGAGGTCAGCACCATGTTGGACACCGATCATCTAGAGGATGGGCTGTGAAAGAGTGGTTATCAGCCTACACAAATTGCTGCCACCGATGAATTCACCCTCTTTTTCTTCTTATCTCATCTGGTGCCTTGCCTGGTTAAAAAAGAGTCGAACCACCTTTAGAGGCCATTTTTTCCCCATAGAGCAGGGGTTGGCCTTTTTCAGGCACCGTGGTCCCCTTTTTGAAGCAATGTTTTATGGCCGGATGCCCTTCCTGCCGCCAACCTAGTTTGTCTTCTCTTGCAACACGCAGGGAATTACCAGTAAATTCGTACTCAATTTGCCAACCTTGGAAGGATGACAGGCTGAGTCAACCCCCCTGACGTTAATTCAGTGATCGACCAGGGTTCGAACCCAGGATCCCAGGATCCCAAGCCGGCACCCTAACCGCTAAGCCAACACCAGGCTCTGGTTTACAAAGAGTACAAAACACATACGATAAAGTGCCTTCAGAAAGTATTCACACCCCTTGCCTTTTCACATTTTGTTGTGTTAGAACCTGAATTAAAAATGGATTAAATTGAGATTTATTTTGTCACTGATCTACATATAGTACCCCAAAATGTCAAAGTGGATTTTTTTTTTAATTTTTACAAATAATTAAACAATGAAAAGGTGAATTATCAAATTTACATAAGTATTCAACTCCCTGAGTCAATACTTCAAAGACGTGCTTTTAGCAGTGATTACAGCTACGACTCTTATTGGGTATGCCTGTATCAGCTTTGCACATCTGGATTTGGAGAGTTTCTTCCATTCTTCATCGCAGATTGTTTGTTTGTTTTTTTTTTTTTTTGTATACAAGATCGAGGCTCGTGAAAGAGCGAACATTAATCACACACAAAGACAAACCGACACATAAAACATATAACATCGGGAGCGGTAGACAAGATGGGGAGAGAGGAGGAAGGACACAACCACAACATTATTTTGAGAGCAGGGACCGAGAGACATGGAGACATCGAGAGATCTGTGAGAGGGAGAGGGCATTGGGGGAGGGCATGGGAAGGGGGGGGGGGTGGGAGAGGTATAAAACATATGGACACTGCCAGGACTTCCAGGAAAGAAGTTGGAATTTCAAACAAGGTGGATCTGGGGTGAATTAGCGGGGGTAGAAAAGATCAAGGTTTTGGATGGGGTAAGATAAGAGATGGTGGTGAACAGCTGTTTTAAAGACCTGGAGGGACGAGTGGGATTGAAGGGAGTGAGGGAGTTTGTTCCAGAGGCGGGAGAAAAGAGGAATGAAAGAGTGAAGGTGAGCAGAGAGCCGAGATTTCGGCAGTTTAACCATCAGAGGGTTGCTGGCAGATCTTGTGCGACCTGTAGGAATATTTGGGGGACAGAGCACAGAGAGAGCTGGGGCTCTGTTGAAGCTCTGTCAAGTTGGATGGGTAGTGTCAGTGAACAGCAATCTTTAAGTCTTTCCACAGATTCTCAATGGGATTCAAGTTGTCTGGGCTTTGGCTGAGCCACTCATGGACTTTCACATTCTTGTTGTGAAGCCATTCCAGTGTTGCTTTGGCTGTATGCTTTGGGTCATTGTCCTGTTGGAACGTAAATCTTCGCAGCAGTCTAAGGTCTTTTTCACTCTGAAGTCGGTTCTCCTCAAGGATTTGCCTGTATTTGGCTCCATTCATTGTTCTCTCTATCCTTACAAGTCTCCCAGTGCCTGCTGCTGAAAAGCATCTCCATAGCATGATGCTGCCACCACCATGCTTCACGGTAGGGATGGTGTCAATGGGTGATGAGCTGCACTCAGTTTCCGCCAGACATAGCGCTTTGCATTCAGGGCAAAATAATTCAATTTTTGTATCATCAGACCACGTAATTTTTTGCCTCATGCCCTCAGTCTTTCACATGCCGTTTTGAAAACTCGAGGCATGCTGTCATGTGCCTTTTTTCTCAGGAGTGGCTTCTGTCTGACCACTCTCCCATAAAGCCTAGATTAGTTGGAGTGCTGCATAGACTGCTGTCCTTCCTTCAGGTTCTCCCATCTCAGTCAAGGAACTCTTTAGTTCTGTCGTAGTGGTCATTGGGTTATTGGTCACCTCAACGAACAAGGTCCTTCTTGCCCGGTTGATCACTTTGGTCGGATGGCCAGCTCTAGGAAAGGTCTGGGTCGTTCCATATTCTTTCCTTTTTCTAATCATGGAGCTTACTGTGCTCTTGGGATCTTTAAACGCTCCAGAAATTGTTTTATACTCTTCCCCAGATATATGCCTCCTCACAATTATATCGTGGACTGTTACGGACAATTCCTTGGACTTCATGGTAGAGTTTCTGCTCTGACATACACTATCAACTGTGAGACCTTGTACAGGAAGGTGTTTCTTTCTACATCATGTCCAATCAATTTAATTGGCCACAGGTGGACTCCAATCTCGTAGAGACATTTTAAGGATGCACCTGGCTCAATTTAGTGTCATAGCAAAGGTGTTGAATACTTATTGACTCAATACATTTCTGCTTTTCATTTTTAATTATTTTGTAAAAAAAAAATAATAATAAAATAAATTCCACTTTGATATTATGGGGTATTATGTGTAGATCAGTGCCAAAAAAAATCTTAATTGAATGCATTTTCACTTCAGTCTGTTACACAACAAATTTGAAAAAGTCAAAGGGTGTGAATACTTTCTGAAGGCACTGTATATGGGACTTTTAGGACAAATAAAAAGTAAAAACGAATCCCAGCAACTTAGATGATCATTGAAGGTCTTGGAAGAAGCATGGAACACTATGCCACAAGAGTTTATAACAAACTTATTTGAAAGTGTCCCGAGCAGAATTTAAATGGTTTTGAAGGAAAAGGGTGGACATATTCGCTACAAGTTTATATCAAGGCACACGGTGTATAAATTTGGTTATTTGAATAAGATTTCCTTTTTTTATAAAGGCATATATGTTTGCATTGAGCACAGTTTAGTTGAAATTTTAGAAATAAATAATGTTTTTTTTTTATTATAAAGAAATAATTAATAAATAATGGTTCCTAAAAGCACATACTATACTGTCCTCTCCTGTAAACAAAATTCATACTGCCCAAGGTGCAAATTGGCTCTGATCCCAAAATAATTTGATGTGACTCATGGCCAGATGTTAGTGCATACATTTGCTGAATATGAAGGAAATGCATCCAGTCATTTTTGAGTGGAGAATCTAGATGGATGCATGGAAGGACAAATGCAAAATATAAGCCCCCACCTGGGCTGATGCCCATTTTGGGGCACAAAAGATAAGAAGGGTTATAAGACCTCTGTTATCGCTGCTTGCATTCATAGTTGCCATGGTAATAAAGTGGAATCACTTTTTTTTTTCTTTTTTTTTTTTGATTAATACATGGGCTAAGTTTTAGAGCTCGTTATAGAGCTTACACACACACACACACACACACACACACACACACACACACACACACACACACACACACACACACACACACACACACACACACACACACACGACAAACACTTAACACAGCCACTGAGCTTGGGGGAAGTGCCGTCCCTCTCGTCACTTCCCGGGATACTCTGGGTGCCAGTGACGTCATAACAATGCCACTGCTTTTTTCACCGTACTCAGTGGGGAGTTTCTCAGGAGGAATTTGCTCTTTCCCATGGACGCCAACTGATGGGGATTGACTGTGCTCTTCCCTTTCCAAGCAAGGAAGCAGCATGCATCATTTATGAAGTCTTTGGTATGACTTGAACCGGTCCAAAACGAATGGGTGTTTTTTTAGGAGACGTCATCTCCTTACTAGATGGCCGTTGGCTCCCTTTGGGAGCTTATCCACCATTTGATTGTTTCCCATGATTGTAAGTGTTGCTAAGTTGGACAGCTTTTGAAGCAAATGCTGGTGCTCCGACATTCAATTTTAGTGTTTTTCTATCTCTCAAGGTAATAATGGATTTGCTTTCGTTTCTAAATTAGGAAATATCCTCTTAAATGTTTGGTGCTTTCAGGAGCAAAATGTCCATGTTTGCTTTGCCGGTGTTTATGTTGGAACCCATCTGTGGATCGGTCCCATCGGCCGATGGGTCTGACCCGTTTGGCGACCCATCTGTGGATGCACGAGAAATGACAATGCAGACCCATCGGCCGATGGGTCTGACCCATCTGTGGATGCACGAGAAATGAAAATGCAGACCCATCGGCCGATGGGTCTGCGCCATCTGCGGATGTGTTGTTCACCTTGAAGGAATGTGTTGACAGAATGGTGCTCCTCAATCAGGTACACAGTCATTGGAATTACATGTGGTAGGAATTTAACAGAGATGATTTTTTAATGTTTTATTATCTATTTCTACCCATCTATTTATACATTTTGTCAATACATTTTGTAATTAACAGATACATGGCAGTTTTAGTAAAGCTTTACATAACATACTCAACATTCATACAACACATTAGGTGTTCTTCTGATAATGGCGGAGGGGAATGGTGGCAGGGTAGAGAGTGGCAGGTGCTGATGATTAGGGTTAGGGTTAGGGTTAGGGGTAGGTTAGGGTTAGGGTTAGGGTTAGGGTTAGGGTTAGGGTTAGGTTAACTCATCCACCATTGATGCATACACATTCCTTCAAGGTGAACAATACATCCGCAGATGGCGCAGACCCATCGGCCGATGGGTCTGCATTGTCATTTCTCGTGCATCCACAGATGGGTCGCCAAACGGGTCAGACCCATCGGCCGATGGGACCGATCCACAGATGGGTTCCAACATTTATACGCTACAAGCTATTTTTTTTAAAGTGATCAAAGTACTGATGTCACTGCTTCTCTTCTTAGTTGAAGTTATACTTTGTTACCCTGCGCTCGCGAAGCGAAAATCGGGGTAAAGCAATCGGGTGCGTACGTGTGCCGTGTCTGCATTTTAAAAATTCATTTTCTCGGCAAACGTTGGTCCGATTGACATGAAATTTTACCTTAGGAGTGCCTTGGCCGGGAAGATTTTTTTGCTGATAATTATGATGTCATCGGTCACGTGGTACGGACGCCATCTTGGAAACACGTTACACCTCCATATCTCCCAAACCGCTTAATGGGAAACATTGAAACATGACTCATTGTCAAGTACACACCATGGGGAATAAGATATGTTAATGATGATGTCATCGGTGCCTCCATTATGACATCATAATTCGACAAGTACAACGCTTGATCTGATCAGTATGAAAAAAAAAAAATTCCTCTGCAACTGTTAGTCCGATGAGCACGATTTTCTGAATATGAGCCGCTCCTCTTGTATAATTGTTCTAATGATAATTATGACGTCATAGGTCATGTGGTACAGGCGCCATCTTGGAAAAATCGAAAAAAGTTGCACCTCTACATCTCTGAAACCGCTCCATGGAAAAAATTGAAACATGGCTCATTGTCAAGTACTCCCCTTGGGGAATAAGACATGTTAATGATGATGTCATTGGTGCCATAATTATGACATCATAATTCGACAGGGACAATGCTTAGCCTGATCAGTTTGAAATTTATTGAGCATGATCTATGCAACAATTCTCAAGAGAATATAAATTTATGATGTAATTGCTCACGTGGTCTGGCGGCCATATTGGATCAAAGGGAAAAAAACGTTCAAAAACGGAAGAGTTGGCTCGCACCAAGTTGACTGCGCAGGGTAAGTATTCGATGAATACCATCTAGTTATTATTGTCGTCGACAAAGGCTATTTGAACATGTAAGCACTCTCCAGGAATGGTATTGCTTCTTACAACTTGTACATGCATTTCCAACATCAAACTCGATAACACAATGGAATAATCAGCTTGGTTTACCCGATTTATATCAGAGGTCAAGTGTTTCGAAATAGTCAGACTTTATTGCCAAAATGTTACATTTCCACGTGCAGATCCTGTCGAGAGCTTGACATTTGCTTTTGAAGTGCACTTAACAATTAACATACATGTGAGCTGTGTTGTGATATGTACCGTGTAGTTGCAAATATCAGGCTCGGCATGTTTATGTTTCTGTGCGTCACACATCTAACACATAGAAAAATTACAGCCACACTACGTTTGGCAAAATGCTGCTGTCATTGGATTGTTGTTTAATTTTCAACCTTCAGTCTTCAACCTTGAAAGGTAAATGGACTTTTAGTTATTCAAAAATGTGGATCATCGTGTGCCTTACACTGCCACAGAGTGACTTAGTAATCTTACTATAATTCACCAAATGTCTGTCTATCTGTCTGTCTGTCCGTCTGTTCCCAGGAACCGCAAAAACAGCTGAACCGATCGCAACGAAATTTTGGGTGGGTAATCCTGGGACGCCCTGGAGTAAAATAGGCTATATTGTTTTTCCAATTTCTCTAATTTCCAATTTTTCCAATTTTCCAGTCTTTCCAAATACTACAACAACAACACAACATGCATTTTAAGGCCATGTTCCCTGCTAGAGCGGGGGTTAGCCTTGCGGTCCCCATGACAATCTTCTCCATTTTGCCCTATTTTCTGCATCTCTCCTTGTTAACCCCCTTGCCCGCATTTCTTCTTCCACCATCTTTAGCCAAGTCTTTCTCGGTCTTCCCCGTCCTCTACTTCCTTCTACATTAACTTCCATCACTCTTCTCAACCAGTCACTTTCATCCTTCCTCAATACATGACCAAACCATCTCAACCTGTTCCTCTTCACAGCATCAATCACAGGCAATATTCCCATCATCTTTCGCAATTCATCATTTGTCTTCCTCTCTCTCAACGATACTCCGCACATCCATCGAACCATTCGCATTTCCACCCTTTCCAGCCTTCGTTGCTGCTCTACGTTCATTACCCATGTCTCGCTCCCATAAATCATAACACTTCTCACACATGCAGCATACACCTTTCCCTTCAGCTTCAGCGACACTCTCCTCCTCATCAGCACGCCACTCAGTTCCCGAAACTTCTTCCATGCACATCTCACTCGAGCAACCGTTGCCGAGTCTGATCCACCTTCTCCATTCAGCATGTCCCCGAGGTAGCAAAATGTTTTCACACCTTCCAGCTTCACGCCGTCTCCAAGATCCAACTCAACATTTCCTCCATCTGCAGCTCCCTCTGTGCACACCTTACATTTGAATGTAGCTGCCACACTGGTTAATGACCCTCTCAGACCACTACATTTTTGATGAACCCACTCAGCACACATTGTACATTGAATGGAGTTCACTCCAACACCCTTCCTACACACAGCACACGGCCACTTCCCAGTTCTTTCCACCTCACCACATGCTTTACCACTTGCCATCACCTTTGTCTTTCCGATATTCACCTTCAGACCTTTTGTCTCCATACATTCCTTCCACTTGTTCATCTTTTCCTTCAGTCCATCCATACTTTCCGCAATCAACACCAGATCATCTGCATACAACAACTCCCACGGTAAACCCTCCTTTACGGTCTGAGCCAGCACCTCCATCACAGCTACAAATAGTAGTGGACTTAGTACCGACCCCTGATGCACTCCCACCTTCACCTCAAACTCACCACTGTTCCCGTCCTTCGTCCTTACAGCTGTGCGTGCTCTTTTGTACATTGCCATCACTACTCTGATCAACCATTCCTCCACTCCTAACTTCCTCAATGCCCATGTCAATACTTTGCGTGGAACCCTATCGAATGCTTTCTCCAGATCTACAAACCCAAAAAACAACTTCTTCCTCTTATCCATGTACTTCTCCTGCAACTGCCTCACAATGAAAAGCGCATCTGTTGTTCCTCTTCCTGGCATAAATCCAAACTGCATTTCGTCGATCTTCACTTTCTTCCTTATCCTCCTCTCCAACACCCTTTCCAATACCTTCATTCCATGCTCCAATAACTTTATCGCTCGGTACGAGCCACACTCCAGAGGGTCACCTTTCCCCTTGTATAGAGGGACGAGGGTACTCAGTGCCCAATCCACTGGAATGCGGCCTTCTTTCACCACCAGATTACAGATCTCTGTCATTCTCTTCACACCCCAACTTACTGCTGCCTTCAACATATCTCCCACAACTCCCGTCGGCCCTCCCGCTTTTCCACTCTTCATTGCTTTTATCGCTTCCTCAACTTCCTTCTCGGTTATCTTCTCTGCTGGTCCTAAAACTGGGTTACTCTCTATGTTGCCATCCCATTCATTCTCTGTATTCAACAGCATTTCCATATATCTTTTCCATCTTCCATTAATTCCATCTGGGTCGACAACGATTTGTCCCACTTCATCCTTCAAGCAACTCACCCCCATCACATCACACCTCTCTTTCGCTATCTGCTTTGCAATCCTGAATACTGCTTTCTGACCCTCTTCCGAATCCAAGCGTTCTTTACGAAGAACCAATCCAAGCGTTCTTTATGAAGAACCAATCCAAGCGTTCTTTACGTTCTTTACAAGCGAATCCAAGTTTTTCCAAATACTATGGAATAATATTTACCGATATGAACAGTGATGTGGCTTTTATTGAAATTCTACAAATACTGTTTAGATTTGGATGATTTGCGTGTGATATGATTTAACGGATGTTTATATAAATCGTTTAAAATAAAAAAGCCTTCAATTTCTGATATTTTGCCTTTTCATTTGGGCCTCGCAATTGAAGCCCCGCCCGTAGGGCAGGTACCGTTGCTAGTTACACAAATTCTCCACCTCTGATGCATTAAACGGGAAATGGAAGTTAGACATGTAGATGTTAAGTTAGTTATGCTATGTAAGTCAAAGTAAAGATAAATGGGTGTGGGTTGGAACTTTGTCTCCACGATTTCATGTCTCAATGCCAGATGCTTGTTAATGATTAGGCTGGGCTGGGAGGATAGCCGAGAGGTATGCACAATCATCTCGAAGCTGTCTACTCTGGGTTCGAATCTCGATTTACCTATAAACTGTCATTCTGGTGTATCACAGGCAGGGTGATTCATCCGTGTGTGTGTCCAGTCCTTTGGATGGATGTTAAACTGGGCATCCCTCCTGCTAGCATTACTTGGTTAATGTTATAGATCCCATGGCGTCCTTTGTGAAGAGTAGGCGAGCGCCCTGAACAAATTCCAAATTCCTGCTCTACAACTTCCAGGGGGCACTGCGATGGTGGCACAGATGTGCCCCCAGCAAACGATGCTACCCATAGCCATGTGCTGCATGCAAAGGAAGAAGGAGATTTAAACCTGAGGCTAATCCCAAAGTAGTCATTTCCAATGGCAGAGTATTAGGTAAGTTGGGAATGCAATTTTGGATGGATTTTAATGACTTTTTTTTTAATAGTAGTCCAAACAATACCTTCATTGATCAATATGCAATTGATACCTCACATGCATATTCCTCGAATGATATAATTGTATCAAATATCTTGAAACATTTTTACACGTGTACTGTCAAGAGTGTATACATAAACTTCTCAATAATGTCTCGCCCAACCACATTCATTTATAATGAATATCTTCCTCCTCTCCCCTTCTAAACCTTTCACCCATTTTCCACAACAATCTATTAAAATAATACACACAAATTGCATTTCCTGATACTTAACCTCCATGCTTGTAAACCGAAAGCTTTTGTAATTTCACATCAACATAAATTAAACAGAAAGGCTTTTATGGTTTTATTTGTACTTTCTTTTTTTAAATCGATGAAATGATTTCAGTTATTGTCATCCTTTTTTTTTTTTTTTAATGAGTATTGTACTTCAACAAACCGCTGAATAACATTTGCCCCAGAGCACTGCATAATGCATTATCTAGCGAGTTTTACATACGTGGCAGACGTCCACCAATGGACTGATTTCCACTGTTTGCTTCCAACTTGGTTCATTTTAATTTGATAGCTTTTGAATTTACTATTTTAATATCTACCTAATGGCACAATAATAACTAGAAAGGCGCTCAATAGAGAGTGCACTTCCGCCTGGTTGGCCATATCACTCAATGGTGAAGAATCACTTAAAAAATTAAATAATTCTCATATCCGAATCCATATTCAGATCTTCACCAAAATTGAATCTGTTTGTCCTTGTCAGACACCCAACCGGTCCACCAAGTTTCGTCCAAATCCATCCACAGCGTTTTAAGACATCCTGCTATGTATCGTTTTTGGCCCAATCCCTCAATGGTGAAGAATCACTTTAAAATTCTAGTAGCCGGATCGGAATCCGGATCTTTACCAAAATCTAATCATTTCGTCCTTGTGACATACGCTACATCTCTGCCAAATTTCGTCTGAATCCGTCCACAACTTTTTCAGATATTTTGTTCACAAACAAACAAACGGACAAACAGATAGGGGTGAAAACAACCTCCATCCACCCACCTTTGGTGGTGCAGGTAATAACCTGGCTGGGCCATTATTTTCATGTGAATAATCATTTAAAAAACATTCAAGTTATTGTTCTCTTTAAAATCCTTATTTATTTATTTTGCAATTTTAGAATCTCTTAATTATTTTTTAAACTTGTTTTTTTTATTTTCCTTTAATCTCCAACATAGAAAGTTTCAATACAAAGTACAGGCCTATGCTTGTGAAAGATGCCGTGGCATCGCTTGTACCATGTGGTATTGAGTGCCAGCTAGTTATCGTTACCTGCTTTTCATCATACCCTCCTCTGTTGGTGCATAATGGCAGTTTACTCAATGCTTTTTTTGATTTAACGATGTTGATGATTGGCTCCATAATGAGAGAATTGTAACGTTTCATTGCCAGAGATTTTTGATTTTTTTTTCCCATTACCAGAGATGTATGTTTTATTTATTTCCAAACAAATTTCATCAAGGTGCTCTACCAAGAACCTTGGTTTTGCTTTAATGGCTTTACTGGTAATGGCAAAAAACCTCAAACCAAACCCACCATATGCATTGCTGAACCAGTAATCTAACCAAAGCGCAACATGTAAACTAATTTATTTTTTAACAGATGAATTCCTGGGGGCAAAACAAATAACGCATGTAGAGATTCCCATAAAATGTAATTATAAAAACATTGTATAATTGTATAAATATATATGTGTATATATAAATAAATAAAATAAAACCCCCAAAAAATTAAATAAATAAAAAAGTAAATAAAGAAATAATATATATATATATATAAATAAATAAAAAATAAAAAATATTGTATAATTGTATAAATATATATGTGTATACATATATATAAATAATAATAATAAAATAAAATAAATAAATAAAATATATAAATAAATAAAAAGTATAAAATATTGTATAGCATTGAATTATAAAAAAAACAATTAAAAATGGACTCGTTCTCCCTTATCCTCAAACCAAAGTTTTAGTGTGTTATTTTTTTTTCCTCCAGTTTGGTTCTATACTTTTGTGGCAGGACACCAAAACCTTGCCCTGCGCCCTTAAATAGTTTTCCGTTGGCATTGGCATCGAGTAAAAATACAATCCAGTAAAGATCATACATATAGTGGATCGTTCATGCTGTCAACCATTCGTTTCACTTTACCATCATTAGGATGTTGTACCTTGTGTACCTTGTTTTTTGGAAAATGCTAAACATTCACTGCATGTTGGAGTCGATGGCAGCTCGAGAGCATCAATTTACTGGATCCGAGTCCGCTCTCATTCTGCCATGCTGTGCTTGCTTTTCTTGCAAAAGAATTGACCACTGTCGAGGTTAATTTCACGGCTTGTAACTGCTGCTGCGCCCTCTGGGCAAACTGTATAAATGAATGGTTCAGTTTCACCTGCCTTCAAGGAACACCTATCCTTCACTGAACTGATGATCGAGCATGAACTGCCATCTAATATGGGCTACAGATGTTTGAATGTCCCCATCCTCTTACCAAGGCTCATTCATAACGTAATTCCATTCAAAGCATATTATGCTCCACTTAACCATAATAACATGGCTGGAATAAGGAATTTAGGACCCTATGTTATGGTCTTGCATGGTCAACATGATGTCTTTCCCTCCCATAATCCCTCACAATTCCTTAATAATATATTTTTCTCTAGTCTAGCTTATTTCCCATTACCATTACCCCCATTTAAGGACTTGCTTTGCCACACAGATTTTTTTAGTGTCTGCGAGGTCTCTGCGAATTAAAATCGAAAACATCTGAAAATGCAAAACCCGTCTGCGTCCGTTTGTATTTCGACGTCGTCTTCTTCTTCTATACTAGGACGTGCCCGTACGTGGGTGCCTGTACGTGCGTGCAAAAAAGCATGCGTGCAAACAACAACAACAAAAAAAAACTTTGAAACCACGTGGCAGTAACGACCACAGAACCCCCCCTCTATTTACATGAAATGGTTTGGTCCATTCGCAACGACCACAGAACCCCCCCCCCCCCCCCCCCCCCCTCTATTTACATGAAATGGTTTGGTCCAAAGCGAACGGCTTGCGGAGTTTGGTAAAGAAATCGCCATAGCTCGGTAACTACTTCTCCGATTAATATGAAACCTTGAAAAGGCACATCCTCAGGTCCCCAGCAATATACCTGGCAAGTTTCAAGTATATCGGACCCGTGGTTGTCGAGAAACAGCGGTCACAGACAAACACACACACACACACACACACACACACACACACAGAGATTACTGGAATTATAGATGCTTAAAATAACAAAAAGTCTAAAAAAAACACAAAATGAAAATTGATGATTTTATGCAGCCCCCGACCTTTGAGCTTTAGATCCAAACCAAAAAAAATCAACTTCTAGCTTTTCATTGGTGAACCAATTCTGTGACCCAATATGCAAATTATTATGGCAACTTCTCATCAGGTCAATGAGATGAAAATTGATAATTTTATATGATACTGACCTTTAGACCAAATTATTTATTAATTTGCGTTCTCCATTATTCTCATAAAGCTTCGTTGAAAATTTGATGACAAAACTCAAATGGTAAAAAAAAGTTATGGCCTGGACACACACACACACACACACACACACACACACACACACACACACACACACACACACACACACACACACACCACATAGACACAGTCTCATGCTGGGTAACTCGGTCTCCCTGTTGACAATTATAATTCCTCCATAGATTATAATTCCTACATAGATTATAATTCCTCCATAGATTATAAATCCTACATAGATTATAATTCCTACATAGATTATAATTCCTCCATAGATTATAAATCCTACATAGATTATAATTCCTACATAGATTATAATTCCTCCATAGATTATAATGCCTCCATAGATTATAATTCCTACATAGATTATAATGCCTCCATAGATTATAATTCCTCCATAGATTATAAATCCTACATAGATTATAATTCCTACATAGATTATAATTCCTCCATAGATTATAATGCCTCCATAGATTATAATGCCTCCATAGATTATAATGCCTCCATAGATTATAATGCCTCCATAGATTATAATTCCTACATAGATTATAATTCCTCCATAGATTATAATTCCTCCATAGATTATAAATCCTACATAGATTATAATTCCTACATAGATTATAATTCCTCCATAGATTATAATGCCTCCATAGATTATAATTCCTACATAGATTATAATTCCTCCATAGATTATAATGCCTCCATAGATTATAATTCCTCCATAGATTATAATTCCTACATCTATCTATAATTCCAGCAATCTCTGTGTGTCTGTCTGTGTGTCTGTGTGTCTGTGTGTCTGTGTGTCTGTGTGTTTGTCTGTGACCGCTGTTTCTCGACAACCACGGGTCCGATATACTTGAAACTTGCCAGGTATATTGCTGGGGACCCGAGGATGTGCCTTTTCAAGGTTTGAAATTAATCGGACAAGTACCTACCGAGCTATGTCCAAAAAACGCTTCAACCAATCAGAGAGCAGCGAGCTATCACGTGTGCCGAACCGTTAATGCAATGCAAGCGTTAATGCGTTAATGCAAGGCTTTTCTTTTTTTCCCTCTTCTCTTTCTACTTTTCCTTGCGATTAAATTGCAAACAGCCAAAATACGTTGGCGCTAATTGAATAATTGGCCATTAACACTAAAATAATCGTAACTGCGATATGCCAACTTCCGGACAGTGCAGCCTTCCATGTTGTTGTTGTTTGCAGCAGCTGTTTGCAGCAAGGCAAGGCTTTTCTTTTTTTCCCTCTTCTCTTTCTACTTTTCCTTGCGATTAAATTGCAAACAGCCAAAATACGTTGGCGCTAATTGAATAATTGGGCATTATGTTTTACAACTAATAAAAACGAATTTGCGATTCATTCGCTTTCCTGCGCGTTTGTGTACGCGATGGCGATTTCTTTACCAAACTCCGGAAGCCGTTCGCTTTGGACCGAACCATTGCATGTAAATAGAGGGGGGGGATTGTCACCACTCGCAAGCCGTTCGCTTTGGACCAAACCATTTCATGTAAATAGGGGGGGGGATATAATTTTAGATATATATATAGTACGGGCATGCCCTAGTAGATTATAATTCCTACATAGATTATAATGCCTCCATAGATTATAATGCCTCCATAGATTATAATGCCTCCATAGATTATAATGCCTCCATAGATTATAATGCCTCCATAGATTATAATGCCTCCATTGATTATAATGCCTCCATAGATTATAATGCCTCCATAGATTATAATGCCTCCATAGATTATAATGCCTCCATAGATTATAATGCCTCCATAGATTATAATGCCTCCATTGATTATAATGCCTCCATAGATTATAATGCCTCCATAGATTATAATGCCTCCATAGATTATAATGCCTCCATAGATTATAATGCCTCCATAGATTATAATGCCTCCATATATTATAATGCCTCCATAGATTATAATGCCTCCATAGATTATAATGCCTCCATAGATTATAATTCCTACATAGATTATAATGCCTCCATAGATTATAATGCCTCCATATATTATAATGCCTCCATAGATTATAATGCCTCCATATATTATAATTCCTACATAGATTATAATGCCTCCATAGATTATAATTCCTACATAGATTATAATGCCTCCATAGATTATAATTCCTCCATAGATTATAATGCCTCCATAGATTATAATGCCTCCATAGATTATAATTCCTACATAGATTATAATTCCGACATAGATTATAATTCTTCCATATATTATAATTCCTCCATAGATTATAATTCCTCCATAGATTATAATTCCTCCATAGATTATAATTCCTCCATAGATTATAATTCTTCCATAGATTATAATTCTTCCATAGATTATAATTCCTCCATAGATTATAATTCCTCCATAGATTATAATTCCTCCATAGATTATAATTCCTACATCGATTATAATTCCTCCATAGATTATAATTCCTCCATAGATTAAAATGCCTCCATAGATTATAATGCCTCCATAGATTATAATTCCTCCATAGCTTATAATTCCTCCATAGATTATAATTCCTCCATAGATTAAAATGCCTCCATAGATTATAATTCCTCCATAGATTATAATTCCTCCATAGATTATAATTCCTCCATAGATTATAATTCCTCCATAGATTATAATTCCTCCATAGATTATAATTCCTCCATAGATTAAAATGCCTCCATAGATTATAATTCCTCCATAGATTATAATTCCTCCATAGATTATAATTCCTCCATAGATTATAATTCCTCCATAGATTATAATTCCTCCATAGATTATAATTCCTCCATAGATTATAATTCCTACATAGATTATAATTCCTACATAGATTATAATTCTTCCATAGATTATAATTCCTCCATAGATTATAATTCCTCCATCTATCTATAATGCCAGTAATCTCTGTGTGTCTGTCTGTGACCGCTGTTTCTCGACAACCACGGGTCCGATATACTTGAAACTTGCCAGATATATTGCTGGGGACCCGAGGATGTGCCTTTTCAAGGTTTCATATTAATCGGACAAGTAGTTACCGAGCTATGTCCAAAAAACGATTCAACCAATCAGAGAGCAGCGAGCTATCACGTGTGCCGAACGTGACGAACAGACTCTGCCTCGGACGGCACATTTGAGAGCGTATTCATTTATTTCACGTTGGCAAACTATGTTGGCGTTAAACTATGTTTTAAAACTAATTAAAACTAATTTGCGATTCTTTCGCTTTCCTGCGCGTTTGTGCACGCTATGGCGATTTCTTTACCAAACTCCGCAAGCCGTTCGCTTTGGACCAAACCATTTCATGTAAATAGAGGGGGGGGATTGTCACCGTACTCGCAAGCCGTTCGCTTTGGACCAAACCATTTCATGTAAATAGAGGGGGGGGGGGGGGGATTGTCACCGTACTCGCAAGCCGTTCGCTTTGGACCAAACCATTTCATGTAAATAGAGGGGGGGGATATAATTTTAGATATATATATAGTACGGGCATGCCCTAGTAGATTATAATTCCTCCATAGATTATAATTCCTCCATAGATTATAATTCCTCCATAGATTATAATTCCTCCATAGATTATAATTCCTCCATCTATCTATAATTCCAGCAATCTCTGTGTGTCTGTCTGTGTGTCTGTGTGTCTGTGTGTCTGTGTGTCTGTGTGTTTGTCTGTGACCGCTGTTTCTCGACAACCACGGGTCCGATATACTTGAAACTTGCCAGGTATATTGCTGGGGACCCGAGGATGTGCCTTTTCAAGGTTTGTAATTAATCGGACAAGTACCTACCGAGCTATGTCCAAAAAACGCTTCAACCAATCAGAGAGCAGCGAGCTATCACGTGTGCCGAACCGTTAATGCAATGCAAGCGTTAATGCGTTAATGCAAGGCTTTTCTTTTTTTCCCTCTTCTCTTTCTACTTTTCCTTGCGATTAAATTGCAAACAGCCAAAATACGTTGGCGCTAATTGAATAATTGGCCATTAACACTAAAATAATCGTAACTGCGATATGCCAACTTCCGGACAGTGCAGCCTTCCATGTTGTTGTTGTTTGCAGCAGCTGTTTGCAGCAAGGCAAGGCTTTTCTTTTTTTCCCTCTTCTCTTTCTACTTTGCCTTGCGATTAAATTGCAAACAGCCAAAATACGTTGGCGCTAATTGAATAATTGGGCATTATGTTTTACAACTAATAAAAACGAATTTGCGATTCATTCGCTTTCCTGCGCGTTTGTGTACGCGATGGCGATTTCTTTACCAAACTCCGGAAGCCGTTCGCTTTGGACCGAACCATTGCATGTAAATAGAGGGGGGGGATTGTCACCACTCGCAAGCCGTTCGCTTTGGACCAAACCATTTCATGTAAATAGGGGGGGGGATATAATTTTAGATATATATATAGTACGGGCATGCCCTAGTAGATTATAATTCCTCCATAGATTATAATTCCTCCATAGATTATAATTCCTCCATAGATTATAATTCCTCCATAGATTATAATTCGTCCATAGATTATAATTCCTCCATCGATTATAATTCCTCCATAGATTATAATTCCTCCAATTGGCGACCAAACTGGAAATATTCCAACCAAAAGGAACAAGCTTCTCAGATTTGAGCAAGTTTGCATGTTACTTGACATTGTTTTTTACTAGCAACGGTACCTGCCCTATGGGCGGGGCTTCAATTGCGAAGCCCAAATGAAAAGGTAAAATATCAGAAATTGAAGGCTTTTATTTTATTTTAAACGATTCATATAAACATCCGTTGAATCACATCACACGCAAATCATCAAAATCGAAACAATTTTTTTTATTAAGTCTTCGACAATATAACTGCTGATGTTATTGCCTTATATTATCCTTTTCGTTTTAATGAGTGGGAAGTAATGGGGTGGAGGTTAATTGACACCAAATCCTGAAGTTTATTTGATGTAGAAATGTCAAATCTTTGTCAATATCTTTATATTAGCTGAAAAAATAGTTTGTCCTCCAATCCACTTCAAAAGGATAGTACACATTGCTCTTCCATCAGGCGGAAATGGGGCAAAGAAGTGTTGAAACAGACCATGACACTATTTTCCAGTCACATCCAAGATGCGATGCACATTTCTGTTATTTTGGGCTCTTGGCACGGTGTGCAGGTCCATGCAATGTGTGCTAACATTGATGGCCAATATGGCCCTGACAGTTGTTCGCTGCAGACCAGGTGACAAGGTCAAGGTAATAACATGCCTTTACGAACGCTTAGCTGAACACATTGGGGTCAGGAGTGAGTCCATTGTCGGAATGAATTCTCTGACTATTTGTTTGCAATCATCTGTTCTGTGACTGTTCCCACACTCTCTATTTATGCTGCACTCTTCACCCAGAGCCAACCCTGGCTTTATATTTATAGGCTCAGAAGCTGCCTTGAAATTCTGACTTCAGCCTCATGCTGATCTGTGGCAGGACAGCCTTGGAGGTATGTGCACTCGTGTTTGAGCTGTCTAGCCTGGGTTCCAATCTCGACCCAGCTATGAACTGTCACCCTAATTTTACCCATGCAGGGTGATTCTTCAAAGTATGCGCCTTACATCAGAAGGATATCGGTGTAGCACTTTGCCAGCATTGGTCGATGGCGGACGTTAAAGATCCTAAGTTGTCTTTTATGGAAAGTAGGCGAGGTATCTTCATGACCCTGAACAAATTATGAATTCCTGCCACATTCAGTAGAACGTCAGGCCTGGCCGGATGATTCTTGAAAGACAAGCTAAAAACGTTTCCTGGCCAATCCCGCAGGAAGGTGAGAATACAGGGTGTTTCAAAAATATTGATACAACTTTGACTTCCTGCCATTTCTTTGTTTTTTGACCTTTACTGTTTTCCTTTTCAGGGTTTGATTGTGTTATCATAGTATTTGTTCCCTGCGATTTCTAGCTCCATAGCTCAACTATGAAATTGACATTGGGGCAGAAGACAAAAGTGGTGGCTCTGTGGTATGAGGCTAAATCATACGTAGACACCCGCCAGAGGTTCTGCCTGGAATGCGACCTCAGAACACGTGATGGACCCACAAATTGTGCCATTCAATGTATTGTGAAACATTTTGAGCACAAGAGTACAGTGCACAACCATAGCAAGGGCAACAGTGGCAAGCCAAGATCAACGCCATGTGGGATTCTGCAGTGGACAGTTCCAAGAAGTCCCACCACTGGCGCTCCCAGGAGCTGGGCATGAAACCAACATCAGTCTGGCATATCCTCACGAAGGAACTGAAGCTTTTCCCATACATCATCTCAATTAGGCATAAACTGAGTCAAGATGACATGAGAAGGAGACTTCATGTGTGCAATTGGCTCAGTGACAGGATGGAGCGGTACCCAATCTGTATCAACCTGATGTGGTTCAATGATGAAGCTCATTTCCACTTGAACGGTGCCATCAACAACCACAACAACATTTTCTGGGGGGCAGAACCACCTGAGACCAACAGGAAAGTTGGACAGAACTTTGGAGTCAGGATCATTGCCTGTCTGAACCGTGGAGGGGCACACATCGAGAACGTCAATTACAAGGATTTTGCATAAATGCCAATTTCAGACCTTGGGCTCTCACTAACTCTAGCAGTAGTGGGGCAACTTCGCATAACAATTGTGCATTTTATGAGGAAAGCACCAAATTTGGCACACTAGTAGACTATCCTATTATGAACAGATTTCGATATTGGGCCATCTCAAATTGGATTTTTGTTTTCTTCATTTTTTTTCTTTTTTTTTTTCAAGCCATTTTCCAAAATGGCCGCTAGCGGTTACTATAATTTCACAAACCCTTAGTGTACCAGTTATTCAAAGGATAATACTAACACTAACATTGGTCTGAACATTTATTAAAAGCTGAATTAAGAAAAACATAACCTGTAGCCACCTCAAGTTTAAAGATAACCGCCATTTTTCAAGATGGCCGCTAATTATTTGTTGTACCGGACGACTATCTCACTCATAGAAATTGATCGAGTTGTCTGATTTAAATGATTTTAGTGTCAATTTGCCAATGTTAGACTATTCTAAAATATAATATTTTAAAACTTGCATGCCACTAGAAAATCAAAGATGGCCGTTTTTTTTTCAAAATGGCCGCCACTCATGGCATCGAGTTATTCACATACTAGTGAACATCTGTTTACTCTTTGGTATGATATCGAAATTGTTCTGAATCAGTGACACAGTCTGCTCTGGTCTTCTCCTAGCCCGTAGTCATCTATATAATAATACCGTAAGGACTCGACTTTGTTATCCCTTTTACGCCGCACCCAGTGACCCGATGCCCACGGCACTAATGCATTTTCCATCTACGAACCGCGCTCTTTGTTTATCACGTACAGCCATACTCGAAAAATCTGAATTCGCTGACTTTGGGACCCAAAAGCATCCGATTATCGGCCGATACGACGCCATCTTACGACACCATCGTATTGGCGTCTGCTGGGCGAAGGTGATGCGAGCCGTCCGCTGATTCGACAGTCGAGTGGTGTGATGGGTGGTGTGAACCAAATGGTCTTTTTATTCCCTTGAACATTTAAAATTAGGATATATAAGGAAACGTCTTTATCGTCATTTTAATAAAGTTAAATGGAGTGACGTTGCGATACTCGGGGTGCGTTGCATAAATCCTCGTAACTCAGAGAGGTGTAGCAGGTGGCGAGACGTAAGGAAGCTTTTTTATTCCCTTGAACATTTGAAATTAGGATGTATAAGGAAACGTCTTTATCGTCATTTTAATAAGGTTAAATGGAGTGACGTTGCGATACTCGGGGTGCGTTGCATAAATCCTCGTAACTCAGAGAGGTGTAGCAGGTGGCGAGACGTAAGGAAGCTTAAAGATAACGAGCTGAAAACAGACGAACAATATCCCTTCCGTGGATGTTCCACGGGTTTCACGTCTTTATCGTCATTTTAATAAAGTTAAATGGAGTGACGTTGCGATCAGTGAGTTGTATACGAAGAGATAAAAGGATGGCATTGACTTCGAGATGGTACGTGATAGTTGGCTGCGGCTGGCTGATGCCACGTTTTTTTTTTCTAAGTGTCATGGATGCTGATGGACATAATAAAGGTATCGGCTGATCTCTCATCGTAATATTACCCGATGGAAATGAACTGTTTCTTTGTTTGTCATTTCCTGTGCAAAAATGTCAAATTGATAAGTCAGACATCCTTTTCTATGGACAGCTGCGCTCCTTTTCGATGGCATAGTCTATTGATATGCATGTTCTTCTTTCATATAATTTTACACATTCACAATCAGTATTTCAACTCTTGCAGACATTGGAAAGGAAGTTGACTCACAGGCCAACTCTCTGGCTCAATCACAGGCCGACGCACAGGCGATGTAATTGTGAGTAGCATTTTTGCACAAGTGAAAATTGATCTTTCTTCCTAACTCTTACTCGGACAAGCAAATCCCCTATGCCATCCATAATGGTACACTCTATCCATACACCACATCCTCCCTTCCGTGGATGTTCCACGGGTTTCGGCTAGTAAATACTATTGCCACTTCTACTACCAGGTGCCAAGCCAATAGTGCTGTGTATGTTTATCATTGGTTTTCATTCAGAATCTGTGTCTTAATTAGATTTTGAAAAATGGCTGCCATAGCCACCAGGGACTGAATCTGAGATGGCCCAATATCCAGATCTTTTCATAATATGATAGTCTACTAGTGTGCCAAATTTGGTGCTTTCCTCACAAAATGCACAATTGTTATGCTATATTTAGCTTAGCTGCCGGACTACAGTGACTTACTGCAATAGCAATCAGGGATAGAAAATACAATGTCATAACTCATAACCTTTTAAGAAATGTTTGGTTCACGTTCCTGAGGTTTCTG
>NC_136264.1:129483986-129731486 GCF_964187855.1 Myxine glutinosa | reverse complement strand
TTAGCAAGTTCTTCAAGTTGCTTTGCGGATCACCGTAGCAAGTTCTTCAATTTGCTTTGCGGATCACCTTAGCAAGTTCTTCAAGTTGCTTTGCGGATCACCTTAGCAAGTTCTTCAAGTTGCTTTGCGGATCACCTTAGCAAGTTCTTCAATTTGCTTTGCGGATCACCTTAGCAAGTTCTTCAAGTTGCTTTGCGGATCACCTTAGCAAGTTCTTCAAGTTGCTTTGCGGATCACCTTAGCAAGTTCTTCAAGTTGCTTTGCGGATCACCTTAGCAAGTTCTTCAAGTTGCTTTGCGGATCACCGTAGCAAGTTCTTCAATTTGCTTTGCGGATCACCTTAGCAAGTTCTTCAAGTTGCTTTGCGGATCACCTTAGCAAGTTCTTCAAGTTGCTTTGCGGATCACCTTAGCAAGTTCTTCAAGTTGCTTTGCGGATCACCGTAGCAAGTTCTTCAAGTTGCTTTGCGGATCACCTTAGCAAGTTCTTCAAGTTGCTTTGCGGATCACCTTAGCAAGTTCTTCAAGTTGCTTTGCGGATCACCTTAGCAAGTTCTTCAAGTTGCTTTGCGGATCACCTTAGCAAGTTCTTCAAGTTGCTTTGCGGATCACCGTAACAAGTTCTTCAATTTGCTTTGCGGATCACCTTAGCAAGTTCTTCAAGTTGCTTTGCGGATCACCTTAGCAAGTTCTTCAAGTTGCTTTGCGGATCACCTTAGAAAGTTCTTCAAGTTGCTTTGCGGATCGTCTTAGCAAGTTCTTCAAGTTGCTTTGCGGATCACCGTAGCAAGTTCTTCAAGTTGCTTTGCGGATCACCGTAGCAAGTTCTTCAAGTTGCTTTGCGGATCACCGTAGCAAGTTCTTCAAGTTGCTTTGCAGATCACCGTAGCAAGTTCTTCAATTTGCTTTGCGGATCACCGTAGCAAGTTCTTCAATTTGCTTTGCGGACCACCTGAGCAAGTTCTTCAAGTTGCTTTGCGGATCACCGTAGCAAGTTCTTCAAGTTGCTTTGCGGATCACCTGAGCAAGTTCTTCAAGTTGCTTTGTGGATCACCTTAGCAAGTTCTTCAAGTTGCTTTGCGGATCACCGTAGCAAGTTCTTCAAGTTGCTTTGCGGATCACCGTAGCAAGTTCTTCAAGTTGCTTTGCGGATCACCGTAGCAAGTTCTTCAATTTGCTTTGCGGATCACCGTAGCAAGTTCTTCAATTTGCTTTGCGGATCACCTTAGCAAGTTCTTCAAGTTGCTTTGCGGATCACCACAGCAAGTTCTTCAAGTTGCTTTGCGGATCACCTTAGCAAGTTCTTCAAGTTGCTTTGCGGATCACCGTAGCAAGTTCTTCAATTTGCTTTGCGGATCACCGTAGCAAGTTCTTCAATTTGCTTTGCGGATCACCTTAGCAAGTTCTTCAAGTTGCTTTGCAGATCACCTGAGCAAGTTCTTCAAGTTGCTTTGCGGATCATCTTAGCAAGTTCTTGAAGTTGTGTCCTCTGGGGTACCAACTTGATCAATAGCCCCATCGTCTGCTGGTTCTGACTTTCTCTTCTCCTTCCTTGACTTTACAATCTGCTCTTCATCCCCAGTAGAAGATGAGCGAGTATTAGGAGACGCCACAGAAACTTCTGAAGTAACATTTGTGACTTGTTTAGGCTGGAAAGGACACTGAGGAGCAAAGACTTCCGTTAAAATAGTGGGACAGTCTGCTCTCATGTAATCCTTTGCCTTCGATACATAACAACAATGTTCATTGGTCATATAAAAAAATCTTAATAATTCCTACCCTCAAAAGGATTAACAAACGATCCCTCCATTTAGTGTCACTATTCAGTTCAATGGAGACTTGTCTTCTGAAAGACAAGATATGACGTAGGGGGGTTCACGGAATTCTAGAGGCACAGGCCTAATGGGTGATATTAGACTCCCAATCGTTCCAATAATCGCACAGCTGCATGATTGTTAATAAAAAGAGGTATACTCGATATGATGATCCGTGTACCAAGGCGATCTTCCTTGCGTTTTTGAGGCTGAAACTATTCTTGATGAACCAACAACATTAGCCATTGTACTCAGATACACTTATATTTGCCTAGTTTCTCCCAACTCCCATCTCACAGCATGCTTGCTTGTCAATGACTGAAATGGGTGCACTATGCTGTTCCCACCAGTACCAGAAGTGGCAGCAGTGACTTTAGTCCATGTGATTCATTGGCATGATTAGTAAATAATTATACCCCTTGTGAACAAGAGTTGCAGAAACGCAAGTAACACTCTTACTGTTCACCAAAGTGTGCTAATTTACACTGGAAGGGGTAATTAAATAATAAGAATGGGATCTCTAAGGTTGTTCATGATCATGCCACAGTGGGGCATGACTAGTCACATGGGTGGGCTGACAGGATGTCCGCATGCTTGCTTACTAAACTGTCTAGCCTGAGTTCGAAATCAGACCCAGCTATAAGCTGTCATCCAGGTGTTTAACGAGCAGGGTGATTCATCGATGTGTGTGTGTGTGCCGTCCCTCTGATTGAAAAATGGGCGCCCCATCTCCCATATCAGTTGGTGGATGTTAAATATTCCGCAGTGCTCCTTGTGAAGAGTGTGAGCGCTATTGCCGGCACCCTGAACAAATTCCAAATTCCTGCTCTAACCTACAGGGGGCATTGCATCAGCAGAAACTAGATGGTATTCATAGAATACTTACCCTGCGCAGTCAACTTATTGCGAGCCAACTCTTCTGTTTTTGAACATTTTTTTTCTTTGATCCAATATGGCTGCCAGACCACGTGAGCGATGACATCATAAATTTATATTCTCTAATATGATTGTTCCATAGATCACGCTCAACACATTTCAAACTGATCAGACTTAGCGTTGTCCCTGTCGAATTATGACGTCATAATGATGGCACCAATGACGTCATCGTTAACAACACCTATTCCCCATATGGAGTTCTTTACAATGAGCCACGTTTCAATTTTTTCCATGCAGTGGTTTTGGAGATATAGAGGTGCAACATTTTTCGGTTTTTCCAAGATGGCGCCTGTACCACATGACCTATGACGGCATGATTATCATTAAAATATTCGAAAGGAGGATGCACTCCTATGGTGAAGAATTCGTGTTCATCGGACCAACAGTTGCTGAATTTTTTAAGATACCGGTAATGATCGGATACGTGTTGTACTTGTCGAATTATGACGTCATAACGATGGCACCGATGACATCATCATTAACATATCTTATTCCCCATGGGGAGTACTTGACAATGTGCCAGGTCTCAATTTTTTCCATGGAGTGATTTCAGAGATATGGAGGTGCGAAGTTTTTCAGGATGGTGCCTGTAACACGTGACCTATGACGTCATAATAATCATTGAAATATTCTACAGGAGGAGTCCCTCCTATGGTGAAAATTTCAAGTCAATCGGACCAACGGTTGCCGAGAAAATGTATTTTTTAAATGCAGACACGTAAGGCACACGGCACATGTACTTAACTGAATGCTTAACACCGCTTTTCGCTTTGCTAGCGCAGGGTAATAACAGCCTCCTCAGCCAATGGTGTTACCCCAAAGCCTTGTGCTGTATACGAAAGATGAAGAAGAAGAAGTGAACACTAAAGCACGAAGTTTAGCGGAACGTGAAAAATAAAATAACCAAATGAACCAACTCGGTTTAGAAAACCAAAGCAAAGCAAGAATACAAAAGGAACCGGAGGATGAAGAGGAATGGTGAATAGTAGAACTGCTCGAATATCAGCAAAAAGTGTGACGTGGCAGTGTTGGCACGGCAGCCCCAGCTTCGTCCCGACCTCAACCTTCCCCTTATTTCATGGTGTGAAATATTTGTTTCTTATTGTGTTTCAAATTGCACGGCTTAACAGTACAACGTGACAACCATAAGGGTGGTGATTTGATCTTCGAGGAGATAGTCAGGTTCACTATGTTTTTTCGTTCAAAATCATGGTAGATTAGCAAACCTATACATTTTTGGAAACGTTATTACATGGAAAATCTGAAAATCAATGTTTACATTTGCCAATTCCGACCAATTCGATTCGACCAATTCGACCATTCGACCAATCGCTTCGATCGACCATTCGACCATTCGACCAATTCGATCGATTCGATTCGATTCGATTCATCGAATTCGATTCGATCGACCATTCGACCAATTCGATTTGCCAATCAATTTGACCGACCTTTGCTTGTGTGGAACGGACTGTGAAAACGATGCGGACTATATTGTCGGATACGACACACAGGACAGTGATGACGAACTCTAAATGGCAAATTCTGTAATCGTGTACGCTTGATGCCATTGACTGCCTGTGTATATTTTGTCATTGACTGCCTGTGTAGATGTGAAGTTATACTGACTGCATGTGTATATATGATTTTGCTGACTGCCTGTGTATGTTTGGTGATATGAATTATTGTGACACATTTTGATGTTATTAACTGCCTGTACAAAATGATAACATGTATTTGATTATGCAACTTATCGTGAATATAAAGACAGAATTTTGCAATTCAAAACCTTTGATTCGTGTCTTACCATTCCCCATAGCACTAATTTGATACTTTCATTGGATTCCTTGTCCCTGAAAATATAGGTTTAGTATATTTTAAAAAGTTTTTAGGGTAATTAGAGGCAGAAATAGAACAAAATATGTATTTTACAGTGGCCATTTTGAAAATCCAAAATGGCCGCCATACAGGTATCTCTCCAAATGTAAACATTGATTTTTAGTTTCCTTATGCTATAACCTTTCCAAAAATGTATAGGTTTGCTAATCTACCATGATTTTGAACACAACATGCATTTTAAGGCCATGTTCCCTGCTAGAGTGGGGGTTAGCCTTGCGGTCCCCATGACAATCTTCTCCATTTTGCCCTATTTTCTGCATCTCTCCTTGTTAACCCCCTTGCCCGCATTTCTTCTTCCACCATCTTTAGCCAAGTCTTTCTCGGTCTTCCCCGTCCTCTACTTCCTTCTACATTAACTTCCATCACTCTTCTCAACCAGTCACTTTCATCCTTCCTCAATACATGACCAAACCATCTCAACCTGTTCCTCTTCACAGCATCAATCACAGGCAATATTCCCATCATCTTTCGCAATTCATCATTTGTCTTCCTCTCTCTCAACAATACTCCACACATCCATCGAACCATTCGCATTTCCACCCTTTCCAGCCTTCGTTGCTGCTCTACATTCATTACCCATGTCTCGCTCCCATAAATCATAACACTTCTCACACATGCAGCATACACCTTTCCCTTCAGCTTCAGCGACACTCTCCTCCTCATCAGCACGCCACTCAGTTCCCGAAACTTCTTCCATGCACATCTCACTCGAGCAACCGTTGCCGAGTCTGATCCACCTTCTCCATTCAGCATGTCTCCGAGGTAGCAAAATGTTTTCACACCTTCCAGCTTCACGCCGTCTCCAAGATCCAACTCAACATTTCCTCCATCTGCAGCTCCCCCTGTGCACACCTTACATTTGAATGTAGCTGCCACACTGGTTAATGACCCTCTCAGACCACTACATTTTTGATGAACCCACTCAGCACACATTGTACATTGAATGGAGTTCACTCCGACACCCTTCCTGCACACAGCACACGGCCACTTCCCAGTTCTTTCCACCTCACCACATGCTTTACCACTTGCCATCACCTTTGTCTTTCCGATATTCACCTTCAGACCTTTTGTCTCCATACATTCCTTCCACTTGTTCATCTTTTCCTTCAGTCCATCCATACTTTCCGCAATCAACACCAGATCATCTGCATACAACAACTCCCATGGTAAACCCTCCTTTACGGTCTGAGCCAGCACCTCCATCACAGCTACAAATAGTAGTGGACTTAGTACCGACCCCTGATGCACTCCCACCTTCACCTCAAACTCACCACTGTTCCCGTCCTTCGTCCTTACAGCTGTGCGTGCTCTTTTGTACATTGCCATCACTACTCTGATCAACCATTCCTCCACTCCTAACTTCCTCAATGCCCATGTCAATACTTTGCGTGGAACCCTATCGAATGCTTTCTCCAGATCAACAAACCCAAAAAACAACTTCTTCCTCTTATCCATGTACTTCTCCTGCAACTGCCTCACAATGAAAAGCACATCTGTCGTTCCTCTTCCTGGCATAAATCCAAACTGCATTTCGTCGATCTTCACTTTCTTCCTTATCCTCCTCTCCAACACCCTTTCCAATACCTTCATTCCATGCTCCAATAACTTTATTGCTCGGTACGAGCCACACTCCAGAGGGTCACCTTTCCCCTTGTATAGAGGGACGAGGGTACTCAGTTCCCAATCCACTGGAATGCGGCCTTCTTTCACCACCAGATTACAGATCTCTGTCATTCTCTTCACACCCCAACTTCCTGCTGCCTTCAACATATCTCCCACAACTCCCGTCGGCCCTCCCGCCATCCACTCTTCATTGCTTTTATCGCTTCCTCAACTTCCTTCTCAGTTATCTTCTCTGCCGGTCCTAAAACTGGGTTACTCTCTATGTTGCCATCCCATTCATTCTCTGTATTCAACAGCATTTCCATATATCTTTTCCATCTTCCTTTAATTCCATCTGGGTCGACAACGATTTGTCCCACTTCATCCTTCAAGCAACTCACCCCCATCACATCACACCTCTCTTTCGCTATACAACAACAACAACATGCATTTTAAGGCAATTTTCCCTGCTAGAGCGGGGGTTAGCCTTGCGGTCCCCATGACAATCTTCTCCATTTTGCCCTATTTTCTGCATCTCTCCTTGTTAACCCCCTTGCCCGCATTTCTTCTTCCACCGTCTTTAGCCAAGTCTTTCTCGGTCTTCCCCGTCCTCTACTTCCTTCTACATTAACTTCCATCACACTTCTCAACCAGTCACTTTCATCCTTCCTCAATACATGACCAAACCATCTCAACCTGTTCCTCTTCACAGCATCAATCACAGGCAATATTCCCATCATCTTTCGCAATTCATCATTTGACCTCCTCTCTCTCAACGATACTCTGCACATCCATCGAACCATTCGCATTTCCACCCTTTCCAGCCTTCGTTGCTGCTCTACGTTCATTACCCATGTCTCGCTCCCATAAATCATAACACTTCTCACACATGTAGCATACACCTTTCCCTTCAGCTTCAGCGACACTCTCCTCCTCATCAGCACGCCACTCAGTTACCGAAACTTCTTCCATGCACATCTCACTCGAGCAACCGTTGCCGAGTCTGATCCACCTTCTCCATTCAGCATGTCTCCGAGGTAGCAAAATGTTTTCACACCTTCCAGCTTCACGCCGTCTCCAAGATGCAACTCAACATTTCCTCCATCTGCAGCTCCCTCTGCGCACACCTTACATTTGCATCTGCATCTCTTTCGCTATGTGCTTTGCAATCCTGAATACTGCTTTCTGACCCTCTTCCGAATCCAAGCGTTCTCCGAACATTTTCCTACATGCCTCCTGCGCCTTTGCTACCTCTTTCTTTGCAGCCTTCCTGGCTGCCTTATAACTTTCATGCTCTGCTGTTTCTGCTCCCGTACCCTTCGCCTTCTGCCACTCTTTGAACTTCTTCCTCTTCTCGTCAATCCTCTTTCCAACCTCAACATCCCACCAGCATGTTTCCGAGTGCCTCGGTGGTCCTAAGGTCCATCCACATACCTCACCAACGGCTCCCAACAGACTAGCTTTCATTGACATCCAACCACTTTCAAGCTCAACCACATCATCCTCTACCCCACTCAGCCTCTCTTTTAATGCCTCCCTTACTGTCACCTCTTTCAACCTCCACACCTTCATTCTCGGTTGGTACTTCACCCGCCGAGCTCTCCTCGCACCTTTCACCCTTATGTCGCAGACAACCAAGTGGTGCTGTGAAACAGCCTCCTCCCCCGGGATCACCTTTGTGTCCCGGAGGTGCCCCCTATCTCGCCGACGCACCATCAGGTAGTCAACGGTTGTCGTCGACCCACCTGACGTGTATGTAACAAGCTTATTGTCCTCTTTCTGGAACTGAGTATTACAAATCAACAAATCAGCTCCATCAGCAAACTCCAAAATCCTTTCACCTTCTCCATTTCTCACACCATATCCGTAACCCCCATGAACTCCCTCAAAACCATCCATACTCCTTCCCACATGTCCATTCAGGTCTCCTCCCACCACAACAACTTCCTCATATTTATTGACGAAATATAATTTATTGACAAAGTGAACCTGACTAAGACATACTGAACTTGTTTACAAAATTTAATTGTTGCTTTAGTTTTTTTTCTTTTTATTTATATCACATTACTTTTAATTCAGAATAATTTCAGACCAAGTCAAATATCATTGCTTGAACAAAACATCTGCCTTCTGGTAGAAATGGAGTACGTTTGTAAAAACTGAAAGCAATTTTCGTTTTGCACTAACAATGGTGAAGCGTGAAATGGGAAATGATCATGAAAATTGGCTGCTTTGAGTAATGAGCTTTCTCCTGTAATTTATTTTCTGGAATGTAGCAAAATACAAACTTATCTATGAAAATACATTTGTTTGCAGTGGCCTTGGTTATGCTGGAGGCCTCGTGGGAAGGAAACCAGACTATAATCTCAGGAGTTGTGAATTCAAATCCGGTTGAATTGACTTTAGTGGTCAAACCTGTGAATATTCACTGAAATGCTGCTATCTATGAAAAGGCAGCATTGCCCCCAAAATCCCTTGCACCAAATACAATATGGATTTTGAAGGAAGAATCATTTTTTGAGTGTGACACGTGATGTTAGCCAATTTACATTTATATCAGTTAAGTGAAGCTTTCACTCTCTTAATTCGCAGAGTTTGTTCAACTTGTCACACAACGACTCGAAATGCTGCTGGTCCTTTGTGATTGCGGAACAAAAATTTGCACCATTATGAAGAAACGCGGCAAACAAATGGACAATTTATAATGAAAAGACGCAAAACGAGCCGTTTTAAGCTACAGGCTGTTTAAGCCATTCATTGCAAAATAAACTAAAATGCACTCGAGGGAGGTGCACACCATGATTATGTTTCTCATCTAAGATGTCATAGTTGTTTTCTGATTTTGATGTACTATAACAAACAAGTACAAAAAGTTTTAATTAAAACAAAAGCCGCGTCGATGTTACACAATGCCTAAATGCAGCTGTGCCTATAACGTCGATGTTATAGGCACAGGACATTCCTATTGATTCGATTACTTGATGTTTTTTTTGTGCAAAGCTGAAAATATATCTCGGCAATTTCCCGTGTGTGGCGACGAATTTTTAATATATCTCGGCATTTTCCCGTCTGTTATTTCAGGCGGTGTATGACTGACCATGCCGCAATTTAAAAATATATATATATCTCGGCAATTTCCCATGTGTGGCGGCACGTGAACGAAGCTATGCTCCTCTCTCCACATTATTGTGACGACGTATAAATTAAATATTTCATCGTGACGATTGTCATCAAATGGACGAATTTTTAATATATCTCGGCATTTTCCCGTCTGTTATTTCGGGCGGTGTATGACTGACCATGCCGCGATTTAAACAAAATATATATATCTCGGCATTTTCCCGTCTGTTATTTCGGGCGGTGTATGACTGACCATGCCGCAGTTTAAAAAAAATATATCTCAATGGACTTGAAGTTACAGGCCTTTGAGAATTCATTTCGTTCTATAAAGGGCAACTTTCATCGGATTTTCTTCCTGTTTTTTTTCAACCGAGTCTAAAACTATGTTAGCGACTGTGAAAAATGAAATGATATATCGAATTTGATTTGAAATAAAACTGTGTGAGAGAGGAAGACACCACGGGCCTACAAAACAGGCCTCAAAGCTATGCGAGTTAATAAAATGGTGGATATTTGTTTATATGAAGTCTCTCCCAAAATGGGTGGAGCTATGGTTCCCAGAATGGGTGGAGCTTTGAGGTTTTGTCTTCTCTGCAAGAACAAGAACAAGAACAAGAAGAACAAGAAGAACAACAACAGCAGAGGGCACTCTATTAGCAGCGTCTGCGACGCGGCTAAAAATTTTTGGAAGTGAACGCACTCTCTGCACCAGAGTTTCCAGTATATAGAGATAACAAATTCCATTCGGTTCATTCTCTTATTACCACTTGCAGTTTTGGTTTCTAATGCAGTGTTAGAACTCCATGTTTTGGGTGTTAACCTTTGGTTTTACTATGAGTGACATTTGACTTCAAGATTGAAAACTGCTTGGCCAATCAATTCCCCTCAAGTTTTGCATACGCGCTCGGGGCACCTACAGTATGGGCAGGTCATGGGTGCAAAATACATTTGGCTTCATATATATATATATATATATATATATATATATATATATATATATATATATATATATATATATATATATATATACGAGGGCCAGTCAATAAGTAACCTTAAAATGGCGATATAAATTCGAGAATGTAATGTGTCTAGTTGTAGACGACATTTTATATCGATGGGTAAGAGTCATGTTTTGCCTGTTTGAGATCTGGCAACATTGGGCGTATGCCGTCAATAGAGCAGTTCCAAGATGGCGGCTCCCTTAGAAGCATGCACCAGGGAGGAGCAACGTTCTGTCATCCGTTTCTTGGGAAGTGAGGATGTGAATCTCGATGAAATCCATCGCAGAATGAAGATGCAATATGGTGACGCATGTTTATCACTGCAGCAGATGTACAACAGGGACAGGGAGTTTAAAAGGGGAGTGTCCAGAGTGGCAGACGCTGCTCGCTCGGGCCGGCCTCATACAGCCGACACACCAGAAATGGTTGCAGGAGTTGAGCGCATGTTAATGGGAAACCGACGCATTACGCTGGATGAAGTGATCTCCGAATTAAACAGTAGACATGGTTCAGCACACCATATCATTCACAACGTGATGGCGTTCCGCAAAGTGTCTGCAAGGTGGGTGCCTTGACAACTCTCACCCAAACTGAAAGAACAGTGAGTGGACGCATGTGAAGAACTTCTGCGATGTTACGAAACAGAAGATGACGCTTTCTTACAGCGCGTCGTGACTGGGGATGAAAGCTGGGTCCACTACCTTCAGCCAGAAATGAAGAGGGCAAGCAAAGAGTGGTGCCATTCAACTTCACCGAAGCCCAAAATTTTTTCGCACACAGCCGTCCACTGGAAAAGTGATGCTGACGCTTTTCTGGGATAGTCGAGGCCCACTTGTAGAGCATTATATGCCCAGACAGGTTATCCCCATTATATGCCCAACCAGACAGGTTATCCACAGTCACCAGTGCATCATACTGCGACCTCCTTAAAAATCATCTGAAACCAGCAATCAGATCAAAACGTCATGGACTACTTACTACCGGTGTTTTGCTGCAGCAGGACAATGCTCAGCAGGACAATGCAGCAGGACAATGCTTGGCCCCATACTGCCCACGCTACAGCTGCAACAATCGAGGACCTGCATTTTGAGTGTCTTCCTCATCCACCCTACTCGCCAGACCTCGCCCCTTCAGATTACCACATCTTTGGCAACTTAAAGAGGCACTCGGTGGAACCATTTTCCGAACATACGAAGAGGTCCAAGAGGCGGTGCACGAATGGCAACACAAGCAGCTAAAATATTTTTTTTTCCAGAGGAATCCAAGCCTTGGTAAAGTGATGGAAAAAATGCATTGAACGCAATGGAGTTTATGTTGAAAAATAACACAGTTGTTACACACGTATGTACATGCAATAAACAAGTTGTGAAAAGTATTTTAAGGTTACTTATTGACTGCCCCTCTTGTGTGTGTGTATATTGTTATGGATTCGTCACTTCCACCTTTGTTGTTTTCATATACTTGTAGGATTTTTAGTTTCAGGTAATATTGTTGGTAACATTGCTGTGTGAAATTGAGGTGACCTTCGTAAAAGGTAAAAATAAATGTTTGTGAAGGAAAAAGGAAAATGTGGCAAAGAAACTGGAAGAGGAGAGAGGATGAGATCGGAGGGAGATCGGAGGGAGAGGAGATGGCCATGAGAGATACAGCCGTGAGTCGCATCGAGGCTGCGAGTGGACTTTTTTGATATTGGTCGCGAATGAGTTGAGGCTTCCCGTGAAAGGGATAGCCCGCGACATTGTCCTATATTGCGATTGCAATTAAACCAGCATCACAGGTTTTATTACCAAGCGTGAGCTATTGTTGGCGGAAAAGCAAGAGCCTCCATTACAGGCCGATCGGCCATTTTTTTCCTCGAAGAGGCCGACCACCTGGTGCTTCGTGTTTTGTCGTTGGGATTCCCATATCGACATCATGGTGTGGATCACCTTTGGTTCCCATATTGCCTCAATTCCCATGTCAACCTCTCACCTCGTAACTCCTCGTTTGCAGCTGCACCGATACCTGTCTGTTCTTGTCGTTCACATTCAAATGCCTTGTGATGTTCTTTGAGGTGTTGATACAAAATCCTTCCGGTCTCTCCAACATACTCTGCTTCACACCTGCATGGAATTGTTAAACATCTGGAATACTTGCATCTTAGCCAGAAAGTCATCTGGAATACTTGTTTTCTACCTTTTGATCACTTAAATCGTACTTAGCACCATGTTGTAGCCTCAGATGAACTCCTCCACCCTTGCCTTGTGTTGCATTTTGATGGTGCAATCTTTGCTTCACTGATAGGCAAAGCTATAGGCATTGCAACAATCGGGCAGGCGTCATGTACACAATTCCATGCAGCTGTGAAGCAGACCCCATTATGTCAAAGTAGAATTTTTCTTTCAGAAATTTTTACAAAATAATTAAAAATGAAATCCAGAAATATCTAATTTACATAAGTATTCAACTCCATGAGTCAATACTTTGTATTTGTACTTTGCCTTTTGTACTTTGCCTTTGGCAGTGATTACAGCTTTGAGTCTTATTGGGTATGTCTGTATTAGCTTTGAACATCTGGATTTGGGGAGTTCTTCCTTGCAGATTTGCTCAAGTCAATTTGGATGAGGAGCGTCGGTAAAAAGTAATCTTCAAGTATTTCCACTGATTCTCAATGGGATTCAAGTCTGGGCTTTGGCTGGGCCGCTCAAAGACTTTCACGTCCTTGTTCTGAAGCCATTCTAGTGTTGCTTTGGCTGAATGCTTGGGGTCTTAGATCTTTGCTTTGGCAACATTGTCCTGTTGGATTGTAAATCTTTGCTGCAGTCTTAGATCTTTTGCACTCTTGAGGCAGGTTCTCCTCAAGGATTTGCTGTAGTTGGCTCCATTCATTGTTCTCTCTATCCTTACAAATCTCCAGTCCCTGCCGCTGAAAATCATCCCCATAGCCCTGATGCTGCCACCACCATGCTTCACAGTAGAGATGGTGTTAGATGGGTGATGAGCTGTGCTTTGTTTCCACCGGCCGCTTTGCATTCAGTTTGCTTTCCAATTCAGCTTTGCATTCATAACGCTTTGCATTCAGTCCCAAATTCAATTTTCATCTCATCAGATGACATAATCTTTTGCCTCATGCTCTCAGTCTTTCACGTGCCTTTTTGCAAACTCCAGGCATGCTGTCATGTGCCTTTTTCATTAAGAGTTGCTTTGATGTGGACACTCTCCCATAAAGCCTAAATTTGTGAAGGGCTGTAGAGACTGGTATCCTTCCACCAGGTTCTCCCATCTCAGCCAAGGAACTCTGTAGTTCTATCAGAGTGGTCTTTGGGTTCTTGGTCACCTCCCTGGACCAAGGTCCTTCTTGCCCGGTGGCTCAATTTGGTCGGATGGCCATCTCTAGGATGAGTCTGTGTTGTTCCATATTCTTTCGATTTCCTAATGATGGAGCTCACTGTCCTCTTGGGCACTTTCAGCACTCTAGAAATTGTTTTATACCCTTCCCCAGATCTGTGCTTCTTCACAATTCTATCTCGGAATTCTACGGATAATTCCTGGGACTTTGTGGTCGAGTTTCTGCTTTGACATGCATTGTCAACTTCAGGACCTTATATAGAAAGGTGTGTTTTTTTCTACATCATGTCCAATCAATTGAATTGGCCACAGGTGGATCCAATCAAGTTGGATAGACACCAAAGGATAATCAAAGGAAATTGGATGCACTTGAGCTCAATTTGGAGTGTAATAGCAAAGGGGTTGAATACTGTTACAGACACGACTTTGATGTTATGGTGGGCCGAGCGGAATGGCCGCCGTGTCCGCACAAGTTACCCGATTATACTCGAACGTTGACTAAATCGCGCTATGCTAAATCAATGATGGAAAAGACACAACGGCTGGATTAAAATGACACGACACCAAGGGTTCAGTTCTCAAGACCTCCGGAGGAGGTTATATTAGGGCGGAAGGTCAGATTACAACGACAAGAGGGACAGCATAGGAAGACAGGCACTTAGACACACTCTTATAATAGCCCCGACAGACGACAGATAAACAGGACAAATACTGACTCACACGGGGATTGATGGCAAGGAAAGCGGGCCGTCGATGGCTCAAGGTGCACCGTTCTCGGAGGGGGTGCACCGTTCTCGGAGGTACTGCAATACCGGGTCGATGCGTGGAGCTCGCTCAGCGCTTGGAGGTCGCGACTTGTCTTCTTCAGTCGGGGGCGCATCTCACCTCACATCCGGTAAGTCGCCGCGTATATCCGACGGGGAGTGACACGCCCTCGGCTAGTTAGCTCCGCCCCAGATGGAATCGGTCCGCCCTTCTTATTGGGTGCGGGGGGGGGGGGTTACTGGCTCCGCCCCTGACGAGGAGCTGACAGCCAGCCCCTTCGTGGTAACCCCGTGGAGCGCATGGGCAATGGCGGCTAACCACGCCGGTGTGAGGACGCACACTCCCCGCACGCCGCGCCGCGCCCCTCTGTTGTTGTAGTTGTTGTTGTAGTTGTTGTTGTAGTTGTTGTTTCATGGGGAAGATGGGAGGAGGTAAGGGGAGGTCCTAAACTCACTACTGGTGCCATACGATCACATTCTGGTGCAACGAAGAGTCAGAATTAATGGAAACGAGTCCTTAACTGACATAGACTAAGAATAACTAGCAAGATGTCCTATAGTTGTCTACGTGAGATGCGGTGAACCTGGGCACGACATTTAATGGGGGAAAAAGGGGAAGGTCGGTTCTACAGAGTGTTATTTACAGGCAATGGGACTAGGGAATGGGGGATTGGGGATAGTTGGGGAGTATTGGGGAAATAGGGGAGTATTTACAAGCGGATATTGAGGCCAAATGCCATATCCGCAACAATACTTATTGTCTCAAAACATTTCAGCTTTTCATTTTTAATTATTTTGTCAAAATTTATAAAAACAAAATTCCACCTTGACATTATGGGGTATTATGTGTAGATCAGTGCCAAAAAAATGTTATTTGAATCCATTTAAAATTTTGGTTGTAATACAACAAAATCTGAAAAAGTCAAGGGGTGTGAATACTTTCTAGAGGCACTGTGTGGCATAGTGCCGTCCCCAATTGGAGGGGGTATTACAAGTCATACAAAATACACAATTTGGGGGAATTACCACATCGGTAATTCTGTTGGAATTAACCTGTGCATGACTTCGGGAGAATTAACCAATCCATAATTCCGAGGGAATGAACTCTTCTGTAATTCTGGGAGAATTAGCCCGTCCATAAGGTAATGCAACAGAAACAGAAAATCTTTTAACAGGCAATGGCAAAGCCCTGCTTCACTGGTTGGCTTTATTTAAAAATTATCAGATTTTAAAATAATGCCATTATATCTGTGTACTGTGCTGTGAATGGTGTAAATTTAATGCATAACATTAATACTAATGCATTTTTATATGCATGGTGGCTGGCAGGATAGCTTCGAGGGATGCACACTCACCTTTGAGTTATCTGGCTGGGGTTTGAAACCCAAGCCAGATGTATAACTGTCACCCTGATGTTTTACATCCATGGCGAGACCTCAATATGTACACCGTCCTTCAAGAGGACGTTAACCTGGTCGTCCTATCTGCCAGCATTTATTGGTGGATATTATAGAATCCGCAGTTTCCTTAATGAAGAGTCGTTGAGTTATCGGCAGCCCTACATGAACAAAGTACAAATTATTACCACCTTCAGTCGAATGTCACGTTTGGTGCATGAGCAACTTGGGCCAAAAACATTCCCCAGCTGACCCAACAATAAGGAAATGCACAAGGAACTTTGACACAGTGGGCATTTGGCCCATTTTGCCTGCAAATTTGATTTGGCACATCCTTAAAATATTGACAAATCGATGGAAAAAAAACATTGCATACATGATCCAGGCCGAGAGGTATGCATACTCACCTCTAAGCTGTCCCGCCTGGGTTTGAATCTCGGCCAAGCTGTAAGCTGTCATTCTGGTGTTTCACAGGCAGGGTGGTTCATCAAAATGCGTGCGCTCCCTTGGATGGATGTTAAACTGGGCGTCCCGTCTGCTGGCATTAGTTGGTGGACTTTAAAGATCGCACAGTGTCCTTTGCGAATGGCAGGTGAGCTACCACCGACACTGTGGCCAAATTCCAAATTGCTGCCCTGATTTCCTGAACCGAATTGGCAATCTGACCAGGATTGTAGCCTAGCAACTGCTTCGGCAGCACCGACGCTTTCCATGGGGCATAGTACATGATGATGATTCTGATCAACAAAGATCGTGGAAGAGCTAGAGCAGAAAGTAAGGGAACAAAATGTAAAGGGGGAAACACCAATGGTAGAGGAGAAGTGAGAGTGAGAGTGAGAATGAGATCAAGAGGAGGGGCTGAAGTACACATGGGGTGAACAAGCTGCACACCACTCGAAACACAGCAATAAGAGGAAGGGGAAATGGGCTTTGAGCCAGGAGATGTGGTCGGTACCAACCAGGGGGAGTAATGCTATGTATGATTTTTGACAAGGTATATGTCCCTAGATATTGAAAATATATGATAGCATTCTATAACTCTCGGCCTTTTCTATGTTAGCAACCTTTATGCAACCCTACCCTAACATGTGGAAAACCGCAGTTTTGGGACCTAAAATCACATTGGTCAATTTTCAAATGGACTTCAGTTGCCCACAAGAATCCTAAAATTTGAACTTTTTATGTCTTTTATTACTTAAAATAAATGTTATCTTTTGCACTTAAATAGTGGGTTTTATTTCAATATCAGGGGCCAATGCCAACAGTTTGTTGCAGAACAACACTAAACTAGGACGTAACTTCAACTAGAAAGCATCTGAAAATGCAAAACCCGTCCGCGTCTTTTTGTATTCAGACGTCTTCTTCTTATTCAGACGTCTCCTTCTTATTCAGACGTCTCCATATGCAAACAAAATTACAAAATTAAAATTGATGATTTTATGCAGCCTTGACTTTTGAGCTTTAGATATAAAACCACAATCGACTCTTTCCTTTTGATTAGTGAACCAAATCAGTGACCTGATATGCAAATTCTTTAAATTTCAGGTCAATCTGGTGAAAATTGGTGATGTTACGCAACCTTGACCTGACCTTTTGATCTAAAAAAAAACAAAACAATCAGCTTGTTTCTTTTGATTAGTGAACCAGTTCAGTGACCCAATATGCAAATTGTTTAAATTTCACGTCAATCGGATGAAAATTGACAATTTTATGTGACACTTGACCTTTTGACCTTTCGATAAAATTATGAATTTGCCTTCTATGTATTATAATAATAAAGCTTTTAATGAAAATTTGATGACAAAACTCAAATGGTAAATTGAAATTTTGGGTCCATTGAATGAAAATTGATGCTTTATGTGACGTTACTTTTGATCTTTTGATCAAATTATTACGTTGACTTCCCCGTATTATCATAATAAAGACTTGTTGAAAATTTGATGCTAATAGCTCAAATGGGGGAAAAAAAAGTTACGGCCTGGACAGATAGACAGACACACACACACACACACACACACACACACACACACACACACACACAGATGCAGATAGACAGACACAAAGGTGATTACAAAACCCCATCTCCTGCAGTGCAGGAGACAGGCTGAAAATGCATACGTACCTGTGCATGGGACATACACCTGTTTCTATTCATTTTCAACACTATAAATAATAAATTGCTGTCTTCATCAGCTGATGTATAAATCGTTGCTGGTGGTGAAAATGAAATAATTGACCTGTTGACCAATCCATAGGATGATAATAGATAGTTACTGTAACTATGTCAGGGAAACAAATTACAGTAGTTTTATATTGTCAATGTGAGAGCAAAATCCCAAAAGTTTTATTTTTACATTAAAAAATTTAAAATTTAAAAACATGTAAAAATTCATTTTTTTTAATTTAATTAAAATTTTTATTTAAATTAAATTAAATTAAAAATGTATTAAAAAATAGTTTTACAAAAAAGACCTTTTATTTGTGACATTACGATGGCGTGATTCGTCGTTTTTGACGAATCTCTTCCCTTCATTGGTGTACTCACGAAGTACGTACTCATTGTGTGTTGTGAGAATGGCTGTATAGGCCAATGCGGAACCCACAGCGTCGACCACAAACATCACAGGTATAGACTGGTCCTTGCGGAGATGGACGTTGGCAGGTTTTCCCTTCTTGCCTCCGCTGTCTCTCAATAGCAAGTCTCCCACATTCAAAGTAGTCCAGCCTTTGCGGCAAATGTTACCCAAGCTTACCTGTGTGTGGCCTGATATTCCCAGGTGACAACTGGAATGGCACAAGACATGAGTGTAAACTTACGAACGTCCTTATAACACAGCAATAAGCAATAATATAATAGCAATATAATAGCAATAATATAATATGTTATCTTCTTGTTATTGGTATTGTTAATTTGTTATTAATTCTTCTTTTGTTGTTTTGTTATTAAACTTCTTGTTATTGTTAATTTGGCAAATTTGACGTTATACTGACGGGTCAGTCAGTTGCTGTTAGTGGTAATGTCGTGTCTTTAGTAACCATGGCAACTGCATGTAATTGCATCGTTTTCATTTCAGGTAGCAATGATAGACAAACAGAGCAAAGAAATGGTCGAGAGACAATGCATTATCCGCAAAGAATCACTTCACATGGACCAGGATGACAGTTCAATAAGTCCACAAAATGTTGAGTCCTGGAAGACCTTGCTGGAAGCTGCCAAAATCATAAATCATGCTCCTATTCTGGGCATTGCCAAGTCTGTCACAGACGAAGAAATACGGAGCATTGTCTATCACACAAAATGCCGAAGCATATTCACCATGAAAAGAGATCTGGAGGCCTTGAAATGGAAAGCCCACCTATTAATCTCTGGTGATGAAATTGAATCCGAATGTTCCACGTCCAAGCGGCCTAGCAGGAGAATGTCATTCCAATCATGAATGTACGAATAAGAATGCATGTACTGTGGAAAAGTGAAGCGACACAATGGAACAAGTACACATGAGACATTATATTAGTCAAAGCAGTAGAGCTGAGGCCTGATAAAAAGCTTCGAGAATGTGCAATTCAAAAATATGACTCAAAAATCTTAGCTGTCACCAGCAGGGACATAGTAGCTGCAGGGGCACACTATCATTTTTATTGCTATACAATTTACACCAGTCCCACAAAAGATACAGGCGACAACGATATGAAGACAGGGAGTGATCAGGAGCTTGAGGCCTACAACGTCTTGAAGGAAGAATCGTACGAAGAATAGCTCCAGCACATACATGATGACATCATTGTGAACAAAATGATTATTAAAATGATGAAATTAACAGAAAAGTTGGAAGCACTTATGAATCCTAAAGGAGCACATGGCTTAACAAAAGGAACACAGAAACATCTCTGGCGGAAGCTGGAATTCGATTTGTGGGAGAGAATCCATATTTTTCCGGACACTAAAGGGAAGCTTCTTGTTGTACCTGACAATATACTCTACAAGAGGCCGTTATTGAATGTACCAAAGCTCAGGAAGATGTTGAGATGTGGATAAACAAGTCTACAGACAAGTCAAAAGTAATTGATCAAGCAGCATCTTTCCTGAGGTCCGAAATGAAGAACAAAAAACGGCTAACACCATGGCCCTATCTATCATCCAGAAGATGTTGGCAAGGATTCGTTCACTGTACCAGAACACCTTCGAAAGTTGCAGTTTCACTCGGACCAAACACTTGTGCTCATTGGCATCCATTCTTTCACGGGATGTGATACCGTCAGTGCATACGTGCTAGGAAAGGGAAGCTGAGTGTGCTCAAACTAATCAGCTCAAACAAAGAGGTCCAATCTGCCTGTGCAGAGTTGGGTGAATATACGGGATGTCACCGATGAGCTTATGGGCAAGGAGCTCACTTGTCTGATGTATGCAGTGAAATCTGAAGTCAGGAATATTAATGACCTAAGATATCACGTTTTGTGTAAAGGTGCAGTCACACTATAACGTATAGCAGTAACTTATGCCGACGTATGTGAATTTTCACCAACACACTGGTGTACGTTGACATAAGTTAGGGGTAGGTTTGGTATAAGTTGTATACGTTAAAAGCACGCTGGTATAAGCTGGCATACGTTGTTGTACGCAGAGGCCGAAATAAATTTTTGTGCATGCACAAAAATTTTGGGCGTATGCCGACGTCCTCTTCATAGGTTCGGCATACGTTAGGCATACGCTAGACATACGCTAGACATACGTTAAATACGTTACTCATACGTCGAGATACGTTGGCATGAAGGTGTACTGTACAGCTAACTTATTGATAACCTATGAGTAACTTACTTCTAACCTATATCTAACCTATATCTGACGTATCTGCAACGCATATTTACGTATTCAGACGTATTAGACGTATGTCTGACGATGGAGTAACTTATTGAACGTGTTTCTACCGTACAACTAGCGTATTATTGGCGTTTTGCGATCACTGTATATATGGGGGCCTGTGAGTAGCTCACCATCACTTCTCCACCCGTCATCAGAGAAGATGGAGGATCCTGAGAGGCTTCGACAAGAATACCAACTAGTCGTTCTCCAACATCAGTATGACATCATCGAATTGGCACTTCACCAGATCCGTTTCAATAGGATGAGGAGGAGAAGAGGTCAACGACGGGGGAAGGTCTGGGTCAGACCATGGATTGGGAGGCGCCGGCAGTTTGGCCTGTCCGACCAGCTTCTGGTGGAACTCCGAAACGAGGACCAAGCATCTTTCAAGAACTTCATGCGGATGTCCCCCGAGATGTTCGACGAGCTGCTAGCCAGAGTGGGTCCCAGGATCACCGAGCAACAAACCTGGTACAGGGAGCCCCTGGAGCCTGGCATGAAGCTTGCCCTGACTTTGCGTCACCTTGCCTCTGGGAGCAAGTATACCTCAATGAAGTTCGGTTGGCATGAAGCCCCATCCGCTGTGCCTGGTCCTCCCATATCTTGCCCTTCTTGTCAGTCTTCCTGTAGTCCGTCATCTTCATGTTCCAGAGGACAGGATTGTCTTGGAGGAACTCAAGCATGAGCTCCTCATCTTGCACTGACAGGGAGCAAGCAGTCTTCTTGGCCCTCCTCTTCTTCTTGGTCTTGTCATCAGACTGGCGGGAGGAGGTGGAGGCAACTGATGCAGCATCTGAGTCAACAGAAGAGGCACGGGAGGCACGGGAACCATCACCGGAATGAGGAGATGGAGAGCGTGGTGACTGCGAGCAGCCGGCTTGGGGCACAGCAGGGAGATCATGAGCAGGTGGATCGGCGGCTTTGGACGATGATGGTGAGGATGATGGTGTAGATGTGTTCTTCTTGCCTCTACCTCGGCCCCTGGCAGACGTCTCGGTTGCTGTCTTCTTCGTTTTCTTGGGTGCCATGTTGATGTTGATAGCTCGCTCGCGGTACTGTAGAGATCGGCGCCGTATTTATGCAGAACGTCACGTGATCGTCGGCAACACGCCGAGCGCGCTGTGCATAGGTTTCTCATAAGTTACTCATACGTTGGGCATAAGTCGAGAACGCTGGACATACGCTGGGATACGCTGTGATGCGCTGTCATAAGTTATATATAAGTTAGTGATAGGTTACTAATAGGTTAGACATACGCTATGTATACGTTCAATACGTTATGCATACGCCCAATTTATTCATGCTGTATAATTTTCGATGCTTTTTTGGGCGTATGCCGACGTGTTGACATTATTTTATGATTTTTCATACGCTAGATATAAGTTTCTCTAAAACGTCATAGTGTGACTGCACCTTAAAGAAAGGTGAGATAGAGAGTCTCCAATTGCCACCTTGTAAGGACTATTTGAGAAAGCATGCATTGCGTGCTAATTACCAAGAGTCGTCTGAGGGATCCAGCAACCCCAAGTCCAACTGAGCAGGGTTGGAAATTGGAGCATTTCAACGGAAGATAACAGCTGGTCGTAGATTGGATGGATGGGCAACCCGCTCCACAAGCTGTCCTCGATCTACTGCTGTGCAATCCAATCATTCCAGAAGTTGCAAGAAGTCAAACTGTGCCGGTGTTGCTAGTGGACTCAAATGCACAGACATGTGCAGACTGAGGAACTGTGAAAACAAGGAGGCCTCTGAGCTGTCCGAGGACATAACTTCCGAGGACGACTTTCTCGATGAGGAAGATGACCGATATTAACTCGAGCTGTGCACTAGTATACCGGTAAGGCCGAGAAATATATATTTCCGGTCTCTGGTCAGCGCGCGCATCGATTTTGACCCTGCGCGTCAACAAATGTTGAATGAATACAACAACAAATGTTCAACAAATGTTGAACAATTATTTTTATTTTTTTCCAATTTCCAACAGTACCTACAACAGCGCGCGTCTATATAATATAGACTAAAGAGCACATTATAAATTATAGAGCACATTAAACATAAACAATGCCGCGCCGCCTCAAGTATTCGCGTATACTTGAGGCGGCGCTGAGACGAGATAATTGCAATTAAGTGAGCCGTGACGTCACGTTCTCGCCGAAAAAGCGATTTCGAGCGTGGGGAGCCATATAATGTATGCATGTTGCCGGGCCGGCGCGCTATCTCGGGAAATACGGGTCTGTGAGGGTCGCCATTGGTATCGACGTTCGCGCACGGTTCTGCTCGACAAAACTACGTTTAGTTTGTTCGAATCCAATCAGCCGTTCCAAAGATATGAGTATTTATGTGTGCCGTGCCGTTATGAATCCAATCCGCAATCGGCTGGATATTGTCATTTATTGAAACGAAGACGTTCTTTGTCGGGTTCGTGTGAAGCAACCAGAAGGCCTAGAGAGCTGCGGGCTACACGATGACGTTTACAGCGTCAAAATCGATTCAGCGGTTCGGCAGATAAATGAATAAATGTGATCCATTTACGCCATGACATCACCACGTGATTCTGAAATACGTGTCCTGCGTAAATACGAATCCTTTTTTTTGAAAATAAACATCGTCTCGCGGTTCGTCCAAGATATCTCTACAACCACAAGGCTCACAAAGTCAGGTGTGTTCTTAAAATTTGTGCATTCATTCACACTACACGAAGACCTTTACGGCGTCGAAATCCGACCTGTGGTTCGGGAGATAAATGAAGAAATGTGATCCGTTTACGTTATGACGTCACCACGTGCATCGTGTCAGCCCATGCACGAACAGCTTTCCAGCGGGTGTAGTCATTTGCGCATGCGCCGTTTTTTCAGCATTGAAGTCATTCTGCCCACTTGCGCATGTGCAGTGTTGACGCGATCGACGCATTGGAATGTTTGACGGTACGGCGAGGCGATCTCGAGAACGAAATGGCAGTCTATCATATGCTTGAAGAACTTAATGATTTTCAGAATAAATACATTTTAAAATAACTTAAGCTAATTCATTAACTAAGTTAATTCAGTTAACTCAGGTAAGTTAATTAAGTTCATTCATTAACTAATTAATATTCATTATTTAAGCTGTTTCACAGCACCACTTGGTTGTCTGCGACGTAAGGGTGAAAGGTGCGAGGAGAGCTCGGCGGGTGAAGTACCAACCGAGAATGAAGGTGTGGAGGTTGAAAGAGGTGACAGTAAGGGAGGCATTAAAAGAGAGGCTGAGTAGGGTCGAGGATGATGTGGTTGAGCTTGAAAGTGGTTGGATGTCGATGAAAGCTAGTCTGTTGGGAGCCGTTGGTGAGGTATGTGGATGGACAAAAGGACCACCGAGGCACTCGGAAACATGGTGGTGGGATGATGAAGTTGGAAAGAGGTTTGAAGAGAAGAGGAAGAAGTTCAAGGAGTGGCAGAAGGCGAAGGGTACGGGAGCAGAAACAGCAGAGCATGAAAGTTATAAGGCAGCCAGGAAGGCTGCAAAGAAAGAGGTAGCAAAGGCGCAGGAGGCATGTAGGAAAATGTTCGGAGAACGCTTGGATTCGGAAGAGGGTCAGAAAGCAGTATTCAGGATTGCAAAGCAGATAGCGAAAGAGAGGTGTGATGTGATTGGGGTGAGTTGCTTGAAGGATGAAGTGGGACAAATCGTTGTCGACCCAGATGGAATTAAAGGAAGATGGAAAAGATATATGGAAATGCTGTTGAATACAGAGAATGAATGGGATGGCAACAGAGAGAGTAACCCAGTTTTAGGACCGGCAGAAAAGATAACTGAGAAGGAAGTTGAGGAAGCGATAAAAGCAATGAAGGGTAGAAAAGCGGGAGGGCCGACGGGAGTTGTGGGACATATGTTGAAGGCAGCCGGAAGTTGGGGTGTGAAGAGAATGACAGAGATCTGTAATCTGGTGGTGAAAGAAGGCCGCATTCCAGTGGATTGGGAACGGAGTACCCTCGTCCCTCTATACAAGGGGAAAGGTGACCCTCTGGAGTGTGGCTCGTACCGAGCGATAAAGTTATTGGAGCATGGAATGAAGGTATTAGAAAGGGTGTTGGAGAGGAGGATAAGGAAGAAAGTGAAGATCGACGAAATGCAGTTTGGATTCATGCCAGGAAGAGGAACGACAGACGCGCTTTTCATTGTGAGGCAGTTGCAGGAGAAGTACATGGAGAAGAGGAAGAAGTTGTTTCTTGGGTTTGTTGATCTGGAGAAAGCATTCGATAGGGTACCACGCAAAGTATTGACATGGGCATTGAGGAAGTTAGGAGTGGAGGAATGGTTGATCAGAGTAGTGATGGCAATGTACAAAAGAGCGCGCACAGCTGTAAGGACGAAGGACGGGAACAGTGGTGAGTTTGAGGTGAATGTGGGAGTGCATCAGGGGTCGGTACTAAGTCCACGACTATTTGTAGCTGTGATGGAGGTGCTGGCTCAGAACGTAAAGGAGGATTTACCATGGGAGTTGTTGTATGCAGATGATCTGGTGTTGATTGCGGAAAGTATGGATGGACTGAAGGAAAAGATGAACACGTGGAAGGAATGTATGGAGACAAAAGGTCTGAAGGTGAATATCGGAAAGACGGAGGTGATGGCAAGTGGTAAAGCATGTGGTGAGGTGGAAAGAACTGGGAAGTGGCCCTGTGCTGTGTGTAGGAAGGGTGTCGGAGTGAACTCCATTCAATGTGCAATGTGCGCTGAGTGGGTTCATCAAAAATGTAGTGGTCTGAGAGGGTCATTAACCAGTGTGGCAGCTACATTCAAATGTAAGGTGTGCACAGAGGGAGCTGCAGATGGAGGAAATGTTGAGTTGGATCTTGGAGGGGGCGTGAAGCTGGAAGGTGTGAAAACATTTTGCTACCTCGGAGACATGCTGAATGGAGAAGGTGGATCAGACTCGGCAACGGTTGCTCGAGTGAGATGTGCATGGAAGAAGTTTCGGGAACTGAGTGGCGTGCTGATGATGAGGGGAGTGTCGTTGAAGCTGAAGGGAAATGTGTATGCTGCATGTGTGAGAAGTGTTATGATTTATGGGAGCGAGACATGGGTAATGAACGTAGAGCAGCAAGGAAGGTTGGAAAGGGTGGAAATGCGAATGGTTCGACGGATGTGCGGAGTATCGTTGAGAGAGAGGAAGACAAATGATGAATTGCGAAAGATGATGGGAATAGAGCCTGTGATTGATGCTGTGAAGAGGAACAGGTTGAGATGGTTTGGTCATGTGTTGAGGAAGGATGAAAGTGACTGGTTGAGAAGAGTGATGGAAATGAATGTAGAAGGAAGCAGAGGACGGGGAAGACCGAGAAAGACTTGGCTAAAGATGGTGGAAGAAGAAATGCGGGCAAGGTGGTTAACAAGGAGAGATGCAGAAAATAGGGCAAAATGGAGAAGATTGTCATGGGGACCGCAAGGCTAACCCCCGCTCTAGCAGGGAAAATGGCCTTTAAAATGCATGTTGTTGTTTGTTGTATTTAAGCTAACTAATTCATTATTTACAAAAAGCCCTACCTGTCCCATTGGCTGTCTTTAATTTCTCTCTGGACGGCGCCACGGCAGATGAGGATGAGGATTATATGTGCATGAGGACATGAGGACATGAGGACATTATATGTGCAAGGCATGAGGACACAAAAAACACCTTTATATGTGCAATCCATGCTTTTCTTAAAAAGAAAAGGAAAAAAACCGCATCGCCGTATCAATTCTGGAACTTTGGTCTGACCAGCGACCAGCAATATATATTTTTTGGCCTAATCTGTTTTCCATAGTGCTAAGGCAGTGCTGCTCCTGTTAAACCTCAACACAAATTTCATAATCTTTCTTTTATTTCTTATAATTTTCATAATCCTTTTTTTATTTATTAATTTATATTTCATAATCCTTCTTTTATTTATTAATCTAAATTTCATAATCCTTCTTATATTTATTAATCTATATTTCATAATCCTTCTTTTATTTATTAATCTAAATTTCATAATCCTTTTATTTCTTATAATTTTTAAAATTATTACAATATGCAGTACAGTATTTGCAACACAAACATGAGCCAATATATTGGAATATTGTAACTTTTTATTTTGATCGCCATTTGAGCTATAATTACAAAGAACATTTCTGGGTTTACCAGCATGTACCTGTTGATACAAACTTGTGCCAAAATGTGTATAGGTAATAAAAGCAAAGTGTGACAAAAATGGGGCTCACAGTGCCAATCGGTACTTTTGATACAGGGTTGTTTCTGAAAACAAAAACTGTTCATTTTAGCTTTTGATCTACCATATAAAACACAGTCAGTTTGTGTGTTTGCACAGATGTCTGTCCCCCTTCATAAGGGCAGGTTTTAAAGGCCAATCTTTTAGCACGAATGTAAGTTCATGGCGGTCTATTTCATCGGATAAAACAAGCTCGAAAAACATTTTCCATAAAAGGGTAATTATGTCTCTTCTATTGGAACTGTAGGTGGTGTCTTGCAAACCAAGCCTCAAGGGCGGTGTATGAAGCGTTTTTGTTTTTTTTAAATAATAATAAATACGTACAAGGCGCAGGGAGGTGAAATTCGCTGCACCTGATGTGCAACGTGCACAGAGTAAAACGAGTGTTCAGTTATGTCAGTAGGATGTCTAATAAGAAGATATATAAGCACACCTGACACGAGGCCGAGGCTTCAGACTTTGGCACGTTCACGAGGCTGCACCGTTGAATAAACTGTTCCAACCCGTAATTTTTGACAGGCTTTTTACTAGTATTGAAATAAAACCCGCTATTTATATGCAGTGGATAACAGATTTATTTTAAGTAATAAAAGACATTTAAAAGTTCATATTTTAGTGTGCTCTCTGGGCAACTGAAGCTGAACTGAAAATTGACCAATGTGATTTCAGGTCTCAAAACTGCGGTTTTCCATACGTTCGGGTAGGGTTGGATTGCTAACATATGGAAGGCCGAATGGTATAGAATGCTATCATATACTTTCAATATCTAGGGACTTATACCTTCTCAAAAATCATACATAGCAATACTCCCTCTGGGTGGTACCGTTGACCAAATTTTGAGGGTCTGGGTCATAGACTAAACGTGGGGATGAAACAGAAAAGGAACAAAAATCAACTGACAACTAACAAACATAAAGAGGTGAAGGTGAGGGGGAAATCACAATAACGTGGGAGTTCTTGTGAATGGGATCATTTGGGGTATAAGAGATCATGAGTATGGATCGAGTAGAGTTAGTGGTGAGCAGCTGTGTCGACGTCCTGGAGCCGGAGGGAAGAATGGGACTGAACAAACTGGGGAAGTTGGTCTCACAGGTGAGAGAAAAGAGGAACAAATGAGTGGAGGTGAGCAGTGAGCCTGGATTTAGGGAGTTTAACAAGAACAGGGTTACGTGTTACTGGCAGACGATGTGCACCTTTCAGAAACCTGGAAGTGACAGAGTAAAGATAGTAAAGAGGATGCAAGACCAGAAAGGAGGTGGTGGAATATAGAGAAGCCACCATCCTGTCTAATGTGAAAGTAACATACCTAGACATGCATCCTCATCTTGTGAGATCCCATTTATTTTGATGGCTTCTTGCTTTCCATGGCATCAAGAAAGGGTAAGGTGTGAGGCAGGGGCACCAACCGAAAGGGGAGAGCAGCACTAGATGAACGTGCAAATGAAGGCCTTGTAGGTTGTCAGAAGTTCAGATTAGCCAAGGAAAGACCTTGCATGGCAGAGTATGCCCAGTCAGCATCTGTCTTTGAAAGCCATCTTGGAAATATAGTCTGCCTAAGGGAGATCATGGCTGATGGTGAAACTCAAAAGTTGGAGTGATTTAACCTCTTCAAGTGGTTTCTTTAGGAAGTAGATGGGGGGGGGGGCGGGGAGAGGGGCGGTGGGTGGGTTGCCAGATGGTCCTTTCAGAGAGACAGGGCGACTCAGTGGGATTTATCTGGGTGAAAGACATTTTCCAAGTGTTGGACCAGCTTCTGATTCTATCAAGGTATGCAGAGAGGAAAGAAGGTGCTATATGGTGCTTGCCTGAAGGATGAGAAATGATATGGCAGAGGGTGAAATAATCAGGTGAAATAATCAGAAGTAGATAAGCAGGATCATTGATGAAGAGGAGAAATAAGACTGGGTCCAAGAAATGGGGTGGGACGCTGGGAAAGCAGAAAGGGGTCAGGATGCTGGGGAAGTGTAGAGGGGGTGGGTTATTGGGAAGCATGAAGAGAGTGTGGCGCTGGGGAACCAGAAAGTGGGTGAGACGCATGAGAAGCACAATGTAGGTGGGAGACTGGGGAAGTAGATCGAGGGTGAGATTCTCGGAATCAGGAAGAGGGTAGAGCACTGGTGAAGAAGGAAGGGGTCAGGGTGCTGGGGAAACAGAAAAGTGGTGAGGTTCTGGCGAAGGAGAAAGAGGATGAATGCTGGGACCCTGGGAAGCAGAAAGGGGCAGTCTGCTGTAGAAGTACAAAGGGGGTCGGATGCTTCTGGGATTTCTGTCGTAGTAGTAGCAGTAGTGGTAGTCATGGTAGATTTTTGTATGTATGAGGAGGGTTGCTTTTGGAGAATTTTTTTTATTCCAATACTGAATGGAACATCACGTGTTGAATGTTTTACTTCCCTAGCCCGATATGATTTGAGCAAATTTTGCTTTTCTGCATTTCTTGCACTTGCTTTTCTGCATTGAATTTCAATACGTTAAAATTGGTCATTTTGGTCAAATGTCTCCATTTCATTTTTACATTTTGGAAAAGCATCGTGTTTTGTTGACCCTGCGGTATTAAATTCATGCTTCGTGTTGTAATACTTGTGCAACAATTTATTTCATAATAATGTGTTTTACTGCTATTATTATTGTTGTTATTTTATTTGCCGCAGACAAAAGTCCTTTTATTTTTCATGTAAAATGTATTTTAAAATGTAAAATGTTGGCACTTCTCGACCCTCTGAGTATCTCACTTCAGGAACCACGTGCACAACTTTCATGATTAGTGGTGAGTTTGTAATATGGTTCGTTGGCTGACTTAAAACCCAAAACTTATGCGTATTCTTCCTTTTCCTAATGAGTGCAGAGCTGCCTAGTTCATGGCAGAATGACTGTGAACACATGCTTAATTAGCATGGTTTTCAATGCTGCTTGCACTTCCAAGGTCACAACGACGCGGCTCTCATCTGAACTGCAGATCCATTGTGCGTGCACGTTTGCATCTCCGATCCAGTTTTCCTGGATGCAGAATGCATTTCTTCGATGGCCTGCTGCTATTTGGTGGGACTGGAGCTAATGGGCTGAAACTGAGATTGTGTTGTTTCACTCATGACCCAAAAAGTTCAGGCATTTAATGTCACGGTCTGGATAGTATAGTACCACCGCATCTCCTTTGCATGAGTGGTAATGTATCCAAACTGAGCATTGCCATAATGTCCATCTTTTCCATGGATCCTTTACAGCGGAAATGCCAGAAATGTTCATGCTATCACTTGCGTCTTTCAAGCTGGTGTGTGCTCGCAGCATTCTGAGCTGTCACAGCTGTTAACATCCCATCATGTACTTGGGGGGAAATGTGTGTCCAGAAAATGTGCTGCTTTCTTTAGAACATGACAAGATGATGTTTGTGTGATGAAGAGATTGATGTAACTTTTGATGCTGCGAGCAATTTGCTCTGTCTCTGTAATATTGTTATAATTGCACAAATTAACTTTTAATTTTGTTTTTTTCCAAATGCATACGAAACTTTCAGTTTTTTTCAAATGAGAATATCTTGGCAAATGTTGTGTTTGCGGCATTGGTCCCAAAACCGTTGGGGTTTTTGAAGTGCACGTGATTGCGCAAGGGGGAGTTGACCTCATGCCCACCTTGTGGAATGGTTTTGGATACCATTTAATAATGTCCCCTGCTCCACCACATTAGAGTGGCAGTTTCAGTTCAATTTTGTTCCTCCAGGATTGACCTCATAACCTAAACAATTCGGAGGGAGTGTGTGATTGAACGCATGTCCAACAAGGTGGTACAGAGGTAACACATTTACCTTTGAGCTGTCTCTCCTCAGTTTGATTCTCCACCTGACTATAAACTGTCAGATTGGTGTTTTGCAAGCAGGTATTGCATCACTAAAGTTCCCGTACTCCCTGGATGGACGTTAAGCCGACTGTCCCACCTGCTCACTTTAGCTGGTGGACACTAAAGATCACACTTTCACAAAGACGAGGTGAGTTATTGCCGTTATCGTGGACAAATTCCAAATTCCTGTGCCAATCTCTCTCCAGACGATTGTCAAGCTTGACTTGACCAGCTGGTTTGAAAAAGACTTGGGCCAAGCTTCTTCATTGGCCAACCATGTGAGAAGGTGGGATTAATTTTTGTAGTAGTAGTAGTACTACTACTACTACTACTACTACTACACCTGAAAGTCACTTTACCCCTCACAAGTAAAGCATTTGTTCTTAAACTATTTTAATACAGTGTACAAGGTTTTATTGTGCAGTACCTACTTACAATAATTAACAAGATATCTGCGATCACAGCGAGATAACCAAGGGTAAGCCCCCCCTGACCAGGAAACGATTACCCTTGGCTCGTGATCAAATGATGGCTACATTTTGAATGACGGTTGTATTGGGATATTATCAAACCCGCGCATTGCCGTCATCTGTCCACTTCCGGATTTGTTGCAGGTTCATCATTCTCATCAAAATCTAAACAGTATTTGTAGAATTTCAATAAAAGCCGCATCACTGTTCACATCGGTAAATATTATTCCATCGTGTTTGGAAAAATTGGAAAAACAATATAGCCTATTTTACTCCAGGGGGTTCCAGGATTACCCACCCAAAATATCGTTGTGATCGGTTCAGCCGTTTTTTGCGGTACCTGGGAACGGACGGACGGACGGACAGACAGATAGACAGACAGACGGACATTTGGTGGATTATAGTAAGATTAAGCCCTTGCCCCCCCCAAATAGAGAAGTTAAACTACGCCTGTGGTAGTAAGGTCTGCGAATTTGAGATATTTGGCTTAGCCGTGTCATGCCAAAATTGTCCTTATTGTTGTGCTGCACACTCTCAATCAGCAACTCAGCGAGTACTGTTTTATAATCGTATCGTATTATAATAGAACAAACGTATATGGTTATGTTTACATGTGACCAAAACATCTTCTTCTTCAAATACCATTAACACCCAAAACACAGTCCGTGAACTCTTAATTACCTTTAGACTGTTGAGACCCCTCAGACCTTTGACGACCCTTTAAGTCCCCCAAGACCCTTAAGACCACCAAGACCTCTGAAGACCCAACATACCCTTAAAGACCCTGAAGACCCAAAATACCACGAAGACCCAAAAGCCCCTGAAGACCCAAAAGACCCTGAAGACCCTGTCACAACGGCTGTTAAAGGGGACTTATCTGTCCCCAAAGACAAATACGTCTTTAAAACAGCTGTTCACCACCATCTCTTATCTTCCCCCATCCAAAACCTTGATCTTTTCTATCCCCGCTAATTTCACCCCAATTCCACTTTTTTGAAATACCAACTTCTGTCCTGGAAGTCCTTGGTGTCCTTGTGTTTTGTACTTTTCCCACCCCCCCCCCCCCCCATTCCCACGCCTCCTCCCCCCAAGCCCTCTCCCTCCCACACATCTCCCTGCTCTTAAATGTTGTGTGCTCTCAAGTGTTTGTGTGCTTCCCCTTCTCTTGTCTTCCGCTCCCTCTTTTTATATATTTTGTTTGTCTGGTTGATTTGTTTGTGAAGTAAATGTCAGCTCTTTCACGAGCCTCGATTCAGTATACAAAAAAAAGAGAAAAAAAAAAAAGAGAGTGTGGGAGTTTGTTCCAGAGGCGGGAGAAAGAGGAATAAAAGAGCGAAGGTGAGCAGAGAGTCTTGATTTTGGCAATGTCACCAGAAGAGGGTTGCTGACAGATCTTGTGCGTCCTGCAGGAATATTTGGGGGACAGAGCACATACAGAGCAGGGGGAGCAAGGCCGGAGATGAGTCGATAGAAGACAGAAAGACCACCTACCTGTCCGCGCTGAGTGAGTCAAAGGCCCTCAGAGGTAGCTTCATCGCGGGAGATTCCAATGATTCTGAAAGCTTTGGCTTCAAATGTCGGTTTATGAAGGTATATAAATATGTAGGTTTCAGAAGGTGGAACGGAGCACTCTTGGGTCTCAAAGTATCCACCTCCTTGTGTGTGTACATGTGTGCACGTGCTCGTGCGTATATGTGCGTACAAGTTGCTGTTGCATGGAGATCTACTTTCGTATAGATCGATCATTCTCAAATCTACTGAAATGTATATGTCCCGACGAGGCTCTGCATCGTTAAACACCGTCTTGCGTTTTATTGCAGTGACGATTGCACAAGCATTTTCCTCTTTAAAGGCTGCTATTTATTCCTTCAGTTAATTATATCCATTTTCTTTGCATGCCTGCTGATGGGAAATTATATTTTAATTAAGTGCGTTAAAAAATCCTTTTTGGCCGGGCGATTTGATTTGTGTTAGGAGAATGATATGAATTTATTGGTTTTGGGGAGAACCGCCAGCCCTGGTGCTGCGTTTGCAGGTCAGCTGGCTATCGGCATAGACTGAAGGAAGCAGTTGTAAGGACAATCTGATGTATAAGAGCAGCTCGATCATGGACAAAGCTAATGGAAAAACATCTGCTGTTGATGAAGACAGCAGGTGCCGAGCTTTACGGCAAATACACGACTCTATACTATCCCCTGGGAATCGACACCACTTTAATTGACCCAAAACACGCCTGTGCATCACCAAAGGTTTTCTGGAAATCTGCACCTGAATAATTAACAAGTCCTCATCTGGATGCGTTTCGCTCCGATATTTCGACAGTCTGTCTTCTGATTCAATGTAGATGATGATGGCGGTGTGGTACTTGCAACGATTTGTTTCCCATTAAATGCATCGTCGGGCACATCTTTTGGAGAGATTTTGGCCAGCCCAGACTTCGATACAGTTCACAGCACAAGAAACTGAAATACTGACTCAAATGTCTTTGGCAAAAGCAGAAGCAATTTTCATTGAATGGTAGGTTTCCAGACTACTGATGGAGGACTTATTTGAGATGGTGGTTTGGCTCGGAGGAAAGGGACTGTGAAACTGGGAAAGACTGCTTGCCCTGTTTCATTTTTCTTTGAATACCAAATACGTGAATACCAAATACGTGAATACCAAATACGTGAATACCAAATACGTGAATACCAAATACGTGAATACCAAATGCGTGAATACCAAATGCATGACTTGCTTAGGTAGGGTTAATTTGCGCATTTATTTTTACTCAAGATTTCAAATAAATGCACAAGATGTTGGCACGCACGTTCGGCAAAAGCGCAATACCAAATGGTCTTTGACAGGTCGACCGTGATGCTGTGTCAAACGGCATTTAATGAGAGTCATTTGGCTGTTGACGCGCTGCTGGTTTTGAGTGAAAGCTGCCGCAGGGGTAAGCACTCTCCTGAGGGTCAATTAAGAGGCAGTTCGAGGCCTCTTGAGAATCTATGGATTTGATTTTTGGCTGAACGTAGATCCTGCGTTTCGAAGTAACCTTGCCGAAGCACCGCACATTCTCAGCCGCAAACCGAAGTCTTCAAAGCTTACACTCTACAGGTGCCCGAGTTCGGTGCACGTATGTTAAACACACGGATAGCAAGTGTGGTCTGTTTTAACGAAAAATCGTTTTGCTGTTCAGTATCGGTGCGTGGTTGTGAATCACTGAGATCGATGGATCACGGCTTCATCAATTGCTGCTCATTTGAAGATTCCATAAAGGATGACTCGTACCATTTTAAGAGTAATTCAAATAATGATAGGTAATTTATATGAGAAAACAAATGTAAAGTTTATTACTTGCAAAATCGAAGATTTTTCAAGTATATCGGTCGGTTGTGTCTGTTATTCTGTCTGTTTGTTTGTCACCGGCCTACGGGTCACAATTCTAAACCGATCGTCATGACACTTCTCTAAGTTGTAGAGGTCGCCACAATTGAGAAGCCTATTGATTTTGAGGTCAAAGGTCATCTGGAGGTCAAATTTCTAAAATCGCCATTTTAAATCCGATTGACTTGAAAATTGAACAGCATTTGTATATTGAGTCACTAAATTGGGAAACTAACCTTTTTGAGGTCAAAAGGTTACAGGTCAACTCAAGGTCGAATTTCCAAAATCATCAATTTCCATCTGAAAAACCATCAATTTTCATTGGATTGCCTTGAAAATAGAACAGCATTTGCCTATTGCCTCAATAAATTGGAAAACCAAACTATTTTTGAGGTAAAAAGGTCAAAGGTCAACTCAAGGTCAAACTTCCAAAATCTTCAGTTTTCATCTGAAAAAACAGTCAATTTTCATTGACTTGACTGAAATTGACTTTGAATTGACTGAATTGACTGAATTGAATTGAATTGAACTGAATTGAATTGAACTGAATTGAATTGAACTGAATTGATTGACTTGAAAATAGAACAGAATTTGCATATTGCCTCACTGAATTGGGAAACCAACTATTTTTGAGGTCAACTCAAGGACAAATTTCCAAAATCATTAATTTTCATCTGAAAAACCATCAATTTTCATCCCATTTACTTGTTAATTAAACAGCATTTGCACATTGAGTCAATAAATTGGGAAATGAACTAGTTTTGAGGTTGAAAGGTCAAAAGTCAACTCAAGGTCAAACTTCCAAAATCTTCAATTTTCATCTGAAAAACCATCAATTTTCATCTGATTGACTTTAAAATAGAACAGCATTTTCATATTGCCTCACTGAATTGGGAAGCCAACTATTTTTGAGGTCAAAAGGTCAAAGGTCAAATCAAGGTGAAACTTCTAAAATCCTCAATTTTCATTTGAAAAACCGTCACTTTTCATCCTATTAACCCGAGCTTTGATCGAGATCGTCAATTTTAATCTGAATGAAATGGACAATTTGATGGATCAATGGCATCCTTTTTGGGGATGGGAGGGGAGAGGGTGGATTTTGCAAGTATCGTGCTCTGCATGACGTCTTCTTGTTTATTTATTAATACCTATTGATGACATTTATACAAGGTTGGCAGGATGGCCTGAGGGTGCACACACTCACCTCTAAGCTGTCTAGCCTGGGTTTAAACCCTGACCCAGCTATAAACTGGTGTTTCGCAGGCAGGGTTATTCATCAATGTGTGTTCTGTCCCTCGGATGGACATTAAATGGGCGTCTCGTCTGCCATCATTTGTTGGTGGACGTGAAAGTTCCCATGGTATCCTTTGCGAGGAGTAGACTGGCTATCGCTGACACCTTGAACAAATTCCAAATGTTTGCCCTAACTAAGTGAACATCAGGCCTGGCCATCCGGTTCGTGAAGACTCGGGCCAATCTTCCTTAGGCTGATCCAACAAGAAAAGGCGGGTTAATAATGGCTGTAAAAAAAAGAGGATGAAGAATGACATTTTTTCCAAGGATGTAATATTTTATTTATTATACACATGGGAATTTAACACAGATGGAGGTTATTTGGCCCATCATACCTGCATTATATTAACAACACATTAATTTAATCCCTCAGTTTATTGACTTAATTTCAGCGTGGGCAGGAGGAGGAATTGGGAGAACAACACTCGGGCAGGGCACAGGGACATAGGGAGTGTGTGTTTTTTTTTTTCCTGATGATGAAAGGTTTGTAAATTGATGAGTTAACAATCACCAATTGCATATTTGCTTTTTAAGGAGATCCGCTCACAGATATCATAATCACTATGCATGTATGGTGTTGCACAACTGATTTATATCGGTTAAAATGCATCTTAATTCCTTAATTTGTGTTTTCTCCTTCATTTGTGTTTTCAAATAAGTGTGAAGTAAGATCACTCTGTGACCAGAAAAGTGTTGTTTTTAATCTTTGAGATATCCATGTGATCTCCCCTCAAAATGTTTGTGTCTAAAACTGCTTTCCATAATTTGTTTTTATTGTTTTATCCCTTGCAATCAGTCTTCTGTGTTATTATAAATGGCTGCTGCATTGTAAGCAGACCAGAACGCAAGTTCAGACATTCATTTAAAAGACCTGGAATGTTGGGATGAGCCAAGAAGCTTAAGGGTGGGGTTTAGGCTTGGGTGAGAATGAGCTATGATCCTGAATTCCAGGATCGGCTATGATCCTGAATGGCCAATGAGCTCCGAGCAGGCAAAGCCTATTGACGTCACAGGACGGGGCATAAGGAAATCCAACAAAAGCCCTAACGGATCTCGGATGCAAGAAGAGGACCGATAGGAGAAGAGGATGGGAGCGCAAGAGATGTGAATGGCATCTCTTGACCATCGCACACCATCCTTTCATCTTCCACCCAAATCGCACATCGCTCTGTGCCACACCTACCTGCATGATCATGGTCGAGCTTCCATGTACAAGGATCTTTCATGCATTTGCCTTTGCACTTCCTTGGGTTCCAGTCCGCCTCCCATAGATCCACCCCAGGATCACAAACACCTTTAGACTTGTGGTGACTAAAGGGGCCGCAATACAGTATTCCATTTGTCCTGTGTCCTCTCCTCTGTGTAGTATGATTGAGGCCTTAAGGTAGAGAATTTAGGTTCCTATCTGTTCAATTCCCTGGGACACTTGTTTCATTTATTATAACTTGTTACCTTTTGCATTATCATTGTTTGCATCCCTTTTCTCTTCCCTTCTCATTCTATTTAAATACATGCACTTTATATTAACTGGGTCTCTGTGCATTTTTCCGGACTTCCATCGATCACTAATTTTAGAATATCCAATTTTATTAAAAATTATTTGGAGAATCTTCAGTTTGAGCATGTAACTCTCTGCTAAATTCACTCTCCCACTGGGCAAGGTGACCGCTTGCACCTCCATTTTAAATCGGGATCTCGGCGTTGCAAGTCTGGCACGCTTCACGATCGGTTATGGTATAGGAGCAAATAGGTCTTTTATCCAGCTTGGAACGTCTCGGCTGTTTGGCCGGCATGACCCCACAACAAAAATAATCACCCATCCATACCTTTACTACCTTCCATTCCTGCCAGTGTCCTTGTACCCTCTTCTCCAGCTTCTATACCTACCTACCTAATTCCAGTTGAAACCTATATCCCATTTCTGTTGTTACTACCTTTCCATGAGGGGGACCATTCACAATGGTGACGTACCCGGAGTGAAATACACTGCCTTGCTAAACTACCTTCCTGGCACTCGTCTTTGATCTCGTTTTGCTCATTTAATGAGCCATGCCCACTGCCCCTTAGCCAATTTTAATGTTGTGGGCAGTAACATGGAATGAGATGCATGAAGCATGCCTGGTGGGCACAGCTTGATGTAGGGGAGTTCATCCTCATTGTAATTCTTAAACTGTGCATTGTCTTTGATTGTAGTAACTCTTGCCTTGTCTGCACAAGCACATTCTGAACTTGTTGAAGCCAAAAATACTTTCAGCTAGAAGCAAACTTCGTTTCCCATTTGTAGCAGCTTGAAGCTGAATCGGGATTTGAGTAGTGATTATGCTTGGTTTGAATTTGGCTAATTTGCCATTCTGGAGAGTTGAGATGCTACAAATCTGCATTGACAAGGGGAAAAAACAAAGCTAGAGTTCAGAATTATTGAAAATGAGCCATACTTCATATACTCGAAAATGATTGCATTGAAATTGTTCATCCTGACCAGATTTCATTGATGCAGTTTATCAGAAACACAATTTAAAGTGCATCTGGAAATTAAACTAATAATTTATTTTAATTAATATCGTCATTCCGATAAAAAACAAAAAACAATATTACGTGAATAACATTTTTGTCTTCTCTTTATGAGGTTCATCTGCAAATACATGCAGCGTGCAGAAGGTACAAGTACTTCCAAATATTTCAAATTAACAAGAAAAAATTGCCTTATTAATTATACTAGCAATGGTACCCGCCCTATGGGCGGGGCTTCAATTGGGAGGCCCAAATGAAAAGGCTAAATATCAGAAATTGAAGGCTTTTTTCTTTTAAACGATTTATATAAACATCTGTTAAATCTCGATCGGTGCAGACGTTTGTGTGGCACCCGGGAAAATAACGTCATGCGGGAGCAAGTCTCAGCAGGATGTGGCAGTGTGGGAGTCCACGTTTCTGATCCTCCTTCATGCCGAAGTAGCCCACCACTTCTCCAAGCATTCCACTCTTCAGATCCGCCATGAGAGATTTAAGCTTGATACTGAAGATGCGTGCAGTTAGTCCTCCCGATGTCGTATGTACTCCCTATACGTGTTTCCTTCATTGTAAAAACTTCCAAATCAACAGTTAAAAGGATTTTGAGCCGATCGGTGATCGATGGAGACAGCGATCTGTTAACGTATACACCGCCCAAATAGCTATGTGGAATTCTCTCATGTAGAGATTAAACTCACGTCATTTGAACTTTGGCCGAGGTCATTATTTACTTTTAGTGATGTTTATATACGAATGATGTTTATATTGGTTTTGGGTCGTCCTTTCTGCATATTTCGTGGGATTGTAAGTTGGAGAGATGGCCGTGATGGCGGGGAGGGGGTTGGAATTCTCTCAGGCAGGGATTCAACCCGTGTCCTTATAAAAGGTCTTTGTCCGAGGTCACCGAGTCCGATCGGTGCAGCCATGCACCGATCGGTGCAGCCGTTTGTGCGGCACCCGGGAAAACAACATCGTCACAATGAAAACATCGTCACAATGAAGGTTATGTGAACGTGAATGTTATGCCGGAGTCCAAACCTGAGAATGCTGGAGACCAAAGCTGAAATTGGGAAAACTAAATAGCCTATTTTACTCCTGGAGATCCCAGGATTACCCACCCAAAATATCGTTGCGATCAGTTCAGTGGTTTTTACGGTACCTTCGAACAGACAGACAGACAGACAGACATTTGGTGAATTATAGTAAGATACACACTTATGTGAAAAAAAAGATAATGTTTTCTTGGGTATTTGTGAGCACCTAGTTCTGAGAAATTTTGAACGCTCCTCATGTAAACCCACATTCCTTGGACGATACCTTTGTCATCCCAAAAGGATGATACCGTGGTTTGGCTATAAAATATTTTCAGAAAATGGCTCTCCAGTGATACCAAATTGCACCAATTAACATTTCAACAGCTAAAGTCCATTACGGCGGTGATGACAGTTCTTTTATTGCTGTGCTATTCTGGTTATGTGTAAACCCAGGATATTATTTTTTTCACCCAGAATCCACTATTTGAATTTTGTAGCATGCTACAAGCAAGCAGACAAAAGAAAAATTAATCAAGAATTTTTCCTCATTCTTTTTCTTTGAAAGGCAATATTTTTACAAGGTAACGGAATGATGGGCTGGCAGGATGGTCTGGAGGTATGCACGCTCACCTCTAAGCTGTCGAGCATGGGTTTGAATCCCAACCCAGCTATAAACTGTCGTCCCGGTGTTTCACAGGCAGGGTGATCCATCAAAGTGTGTGTCGTCCCTTGGATGGACATTAAACCGGGCATCCCGTCTGCCGGCATCAGTTGGTGGACGTTAAAGACCCCACTGTGTCCTTGGCGAAAAGTACACGAGCTATCACCGACACCATGGCCAGATTCCAAATTCCTGCCCTAACTACCGGTGGGAAACCAATGACAAACTACACGGTATAACCCTTGCCAAGAGTCAGACATCAGAATCAGAGAACGAGAACTAAGTGGAGTATGAAGAACAATCTACAAAAAAGATCCCTATTTTTTATGTTGTGTTTATAATTTATTCAAATACCGTATTTGGTGGGGGCTGGTAGGATAGCTTACAAAAATATGTGCATCACCTCTGAGCTGTCTAGCAGTGGTTGGAATCTCAACCCAGCTATAAACCACCACTCTGGTGTCTTGCATGGGAGGCATCAATGTATGCGTCTTCCATCAAAATGACGTTAACCCGGAGGACCCATCTGCCAGCAATGTCGTTGGTGGACATTAAAGATCCCATGGTGCCTTTCTCAAAGCCTGCCTGAACAACTGCTGGGGAGGCAATGGCAAACCACCCAGTATAACCATTGCTCAGGAAGCTGATTTGGCGGCACCGACCCTCTGTAACAAGTATGGTACATCAGCTTTCAAATAAAAGTACAAATGAATAGCAAAAGCGGGAATTTTTTTTGAAAAAGAAATTCAAACCGTTAAAAAATTATAGACTTGGACATATAGAGAGGAGAGTGGAGTGGGGGAAGGGGAGTGGGGAAGGAACAAGGGAGTGGGGGGGGGGGAGGTGAGGGATGAGGGATTGGGGAGTGGAAGAGAGAGAGAAACAGAGAGAGAGAAACAGAGAGAGAGAGGGGGTGTGGGGTGTGGAAGAGAGAGTGGGGAGAAGGGGTGGGGGAGAGAAGGAGGAGGTGGATACATTTTGCTAGCTTTTCCCGTCATTTGGGGCAGGTACTCTTCCTAGTATACATATATATATATATATATATATATATATATGTATATATATATATATATATATATATATACCGTAAGGACTTGACTTTGTTATCCCTTTTACGCCGCACCCAGTGACCTGATGCCCACGGCACTAATGGATTCACGATCTACGAACCGCGCTCTTTGTTTATCACGTACAGACATACTCGAAAAATCTGAATTCGCCGACGTTGGGGCCCAAAAGCATCCGATTAACTGCCGATACGACGCCATCTTACGACGCCATTGTATTGGCGTCTGCTGGGCGAAGGTGAACCGAGCCGTCCGCTGATTGGACAGTCGAGTGGTGTAAACATGGGTGGTGTGAACCAAATGGTCTTTTTATTCCCTTGAACATTTTAAATTAGGATATATAAGGAAACGTCTTTATCGTCATTTTAGGCTGCTGGGCCATAGAAGTTCACGGTTCACGTTTCACGTTTCACGGTTCACGCGTGTAAAGAAAAGTGGACAAACGTAGTATGACTTGCTCTGGGCCATAGAACGCCTTTCATGTTTCACGTTTCACGTGTCACGTTTCACGCGTGAAAGGCGGAATGAACATGCACACTTTTTCTATGCGTGAACATGCACATCTTCTTCTTTAAGTCGTCATTTTATGTCTTTTGGAAAAAAATTAAGACTGAGTTTATGACAACACAAATCTATAGATTGAATTTAATGAAAACAAATATAACTTTGTAAGCGCAAGAGAAGAGAGGTCTCACCACCCAGTCTGAACGTTTTCAAAAGTAGACTCGCTAGACTACTAGACAAATTACCCTAGCCTAGATCATCACGACCAACACCACATTATCCAAATTAATAGGTACCAACCTGAGAGTAATGATGAGCTTTTGTTCTGCTTCGATCGATTTTCTCCAGTTTGTTTGACCTGGCTGTAGATGTTCCAGGACGAGGGTCTTCAAGGCATCGTAAGTCCTGTATGACATCCTGGTATAATTGAAAAAACAGTTCTTCATCGGGATTGTCAAGCAGATAACGGAATGTTCGGTGGAATTCACCACGGGTTTCTCTCAGAAGGAAGTGCTCTCGGCTCCAAATTCTGTGCCTTTTTCTCTTCCTCCGTCTTAGTAGAAGCAGAATGAGGCAATCTTCTTCATCCGAAGAGTCCATGTTGACGGTTACTCGGCCAAAGCAGAACTGGCGCGCAACACGTGAAGAGCCAAGCGTGAAATCCTATGGCCCAGGGTCCGATTGTTCACGTGAACGTGAACCGTGAACCGTGAACCGTGAAACGTGAAACGTGAACCGTGAACTTCTATGGCCCAGCAGCCTTAATAAAGCTAAATGGAGTGACGTTGCGATACTCGGGGTGCGTTGCATAAATCCTCGTAACTCAGAGAGGTGTAGCAGGTGGCGAGACGTAAGGAAGCTTAAAGATAACGAGCTGAAAACAGACGAACGATATGTCAATCTCTTTCTACACCGAACGGAAATAAAAGTATGAGAGTGGGAGGGCATGGCCTGAGCACTTCGAGCAGAGAGGACTGATTGGACTTAACTTAAAGAGAAAAAATTGGAGCTTAACAGAAGAAGAAGATCTCATGAGTGCTGCCATCACTTATCGAGGTGTGTTGAGGTCTGAACAGATGAGGTGGTTTCTAGGAGCGATTTGCACCTTTTTACTGCTTAAGGTGAGTTCGGTTCGTGTTTTGTGACTCGTAGGTTTATTAATCAAAACACGGCCACAGTGGCGTCAGGCACTGTGACCGTGTATGTGACTCATATTCGCAATTACCACAGAAGCACATCGACGGGGAGTATCTATATAATAATAGCGTAAGGACTCGACTTTGTTATCCCTTTTACGCCGCACCCAGTGACCCGATGCCCACGGCACTATTGGATTTACCATCTATCCCCTATGCCATCCATAATGTAATGGTACACTCTATCCATACACCACATCCTCCCTTCCGTGGATGTTCCACGGGTTTCGGCTAGTATATATATATATATGTATATATATATATATATATATATATATATATATATATATATATATATATATATATATATATATATATATATTGTTATGGATCTGCCGCCGGGATTAATCCCCTTGTCTTTACTGACCTGGCGCCACCCGAGACCAATTACGTCCCTTCCGGACAGCGCCAAATAGGGTTTCGGGACGAAATTCGCTCGTACCTTATTACTAGTACTACCGCTGCCCTGGAAGCAAGGAAATAAGCCTCGCACGAACTACGTGTGATGGTAATACACCGAGCGGTTTGCGAACACGTGATCCGCGCCATTATAGATAGTGGAACCCGATTCAAGCGGTCTTATTCGTGCCACGCATAGTCAATGGAGAAATCACAAAGACGATCGAATTCAGAAGAAAAGGAAGAACAAATAGATTTAATTATTATTGCATGTATTTACAGTTCAGGATGAAGTGTTACGGGTTAGTGACTTCCGTTATTGTGGTTTTCACCCACTTGACGTAGTGCTGATATTTTGTACTATTATTATCTTCAAACGGCTTATTATTCAGGAACGATTATTTAAAGTTAAAAAGGCTAACTTTAAATGATACAGGACACTGAGCCGGAAGACGAGAAGGGAGAGGAAGAAGCGCGCGCAAAGTCGGGGAAGACGGTGACATCAGCGCTCCGTAACGAGCCAGGTTTACCGACAGCAGTGAGGGGATTTTGAGTTCCTGGAAGGGACATCCGGCGATACGAATATTCGCTGGAGTGGAGAAATCTGCAGACAGATTTGGGGCGCTGAGATTCCGACGAATCCTTGCCTCGTCGCATTGGCTCAAGCCAGAGCCGTCGGACATCTTGAACCCCGTGCTTCGGACCTGTGAAGGTTTGCTTCGTGTCGTCTTCTCCCCAACATCCTACCATCTGTCGGGGATGAGTGGGTGAGACCGCTCCGTCTCCAATTACGTTGCGGTTTGCTGAGGGAGCGGTGGATGTGCGTCTCTGGAGGGCGCCGTTGTACAGTTTGGCGGGAAGAGCGCCCTTGTCCACTGTACACGCTTCGGATATCGGCGGGAGAGCGAGATTCGGGCTTCGACCGGATTTCGTTCCATCGACCGCTGGAGCGAATCCCATTCGCCTTGGGAAAAGTCATAGAGACATTGAGGAGTGTCCGTTCATTGGCTGGCAGAGCCGTGAGTCACTTGACTTTATTTATATAAGATATATATGGAGTGCACTCTGAATGGCCATTTACTGTACCGTATTACCTGTGTGTGATTTATAATACAAGTTTGTGCATTTATAATCATTGGTGTGGTTTCACTGTTGATTTTCAACACAGGGTAATATATTTTTCTGCCGGGGTTCCTCTCGGGATTCGGAGGTTTACCGACACCAGGGGATCGGTGAGGACCCCGTAACAGAAATTGGGGGCTCGTCCAATTGAAACTCGTGGGCTCGCCATTGGGTCTTCGTCCGGGATCTAAAATTCCCTAAATTTAGTCCGGGATAGAATTCCCTAGCATTCCCAAATTTTCCAATTTTGGAACATTTTTCCAACATTGCCAAATTTTTCAAAAAAACAAACAATATTTTTTTTCCTTGTGTGAAGGTTAACAGGTGTTAACGGATAGTCACCATGGAGTTTGACGCAGAGAAGTTTACAGCGACCCCTAGTGAGGCACAGTTCGGAGCGTTACTAAAATCAGAACTCTTGATATTGGGCAAACATTTTAGCACGGAGGTCCGAGCTAAAATGAAGAAAACAGAGATGCAGATAGTGGTGATAGAATCTATAGTGGAAAGAGAACTCCAGGAAAGGTTAAAAGTACAGGAAAGAGAACTCCAGGAAAGGTTAGAAGAGAAAAAAGCAGAGGAAAGGAGAGCTGCAAGAGAACTCGAAGCAGAGGAGAGAAGAGCCGAAAGGGAGTTTAAGGACCGTGAATTGGCGCGTCAGCAGGACATTAAAGTACATTTGGAGGAAAGGAAAGTACCAAAGTTGTATGAGGCGGCAACCATGGCAGATGACTATGCTTTAACACACAGGATGAGGTTCCATAAACCTAACTTCCCACTTAGAGTTCGCACGGAGAGTTGTGATACATCTGGTGCGGAGAACGAAGATTCAGGGGGGCGGCCTCGAGATGAAAATGAGGACCACTCTGATACCACGACTTCTAGAAATCAGAAGACTGCGGTTCCAAGACAGACCTATCGTCCGGGGGGCTCGAGGCAGACCGCCGCCCCTATGCCTTGGCAGACCACGAGGTTCTCCTCCGGGCCTACTTGCGCTTTTTGCCATAAACCTGGACTTGATGTCCCACTGTCATGCACTGGGAAAGGAAAATCAGGAGCGGAGTTCGACTAGTACAACTCCGAATGCAATGGCCAGTGTGAGAAATCGCCCTCAAAAGATTACCAACCATTTATTTCAAAGGGGTTTGTGTCACTGGATGGAGACACGACTACCCAGAAACCTGTTAGGGTATTGAGGGACACTGGAGCACATCAATCTTTAATGCTTCAAGGCATCTTGCCATTGTCAGAGGAGACGGCAACTGGTGATAGTGTTCGTTTACAGGGGATTGGTGGCTGTGTTAGAGCTCCACTCCATGCCATCCATTTGGAGTCCGATGTGGTGTCAGGACCGGTCACCGTAGGTTTACAAGCCACTCTTCCTGTAGAGGGAGTATCTGTGGTTATCGGGAATGATTTGGCCGGTGGTCAAGTTTATGGTAACCCGAAGGTTGGTAAAGAGCCCAGCAGGGAAAATAACACCACATCAGTTAGGGATGGCGACAAAAGTACCAAGTTATTTGTAGGGGGACTGAACTTCAAAACAAAGGAAGAAGTTCTGACCTCTGTCTTCAACAAATATGGACCGCTTGTGGAAGTGCGGTTGGTAAAAGACAGGGAAACGCAACAGTCAAGAGGGTTCGGCTTTGTCACGTTTGCAAGCACAAACGACGCCAAAGAGGCAGAGAAGAATTAGAATGGCAAGGATTTGGAGGGTCGGACCATAACAGTAGGGAAGGCATTTCATAGGAATCGAGGGGTCTACAGAAGAGGACAACTTGGTGGTAGTTTTGGTGGTGGCCGCAGCCGATATTGCTATGGAGGCTCCCAGAGTTACGGCATCTTCCGAAAGAATGATTATCAGGGTAGCGGCCGAGAAGGAGACCGCTATTCCCGTGACTACTGTGACAAGTGGTCCCACCGTAAGTATTAGGAGTCCGGAGAAGTTGAAGCACTGAATGCGGCGGAGCCGCCGAGCCCAGATTCCTACACGGACTAACCGTGAACGCCACGTTCCTAAAGGCGTCCAGGTAGTGAACTTTCCTGCATGGACTAACGGTGAACTCCACGTTCCTGAAAGCGTCCATGTAGTGAACTTTCCTCCCCGGACTAACCGTGAACTCCACATTCCTAAAGGCGTCCATGTAGTGAATACTCGGCTTGGCCTCCCGGAAAAAGTGCTATCGAGTGGCTTAACTTTGGATTTTTGCTCACCCCTTAACCTTCATTCAAAAAATGAAAAACAAAAATCCGAGGTTGATGAGATGGAGTTGGCTTTGCAGGAGTTCAACTTGGAAATTGAGCACGTAAAGGGCAGGGACAATGTCGTTGCTGATGCTTTGTCCAGAGTGAATTAACTTTGTAAATCTCTGTGGGTTGTGTGAAATTTTGTTGCTTTATTTTTGAGATGTGATAATTGTTGCCCACGGGAATTGATTTGGATTGTGAGTTTACTTTTGTTTTTTTTTGTTAAAGTTTGCATGCAAAGAAAGTTTTCGCTGTGTTCAAACTTTCTTTCTTGAGGGGGGGAAGTGTTACGGGTTAGTGACTTCCGTTATTGTGGTTTTCACCCACTTGACGTAGTGCTGATATTTTGTACTATTATTATCTTCAAACGGCTTATTATTCAGGAACGATTATTTAAAGTTAAGAAGGCTAACTTTAAATGATACAGGACACCGAGCCGGAAGACGAGAAGGGAGAGGAAGAAGCGCGCGCAAAGTCGGGGAAGACGGTGACGTCAGCGCTCCGTAACGAGCCAGGTTTACCGACAGCCGCGAGGGGATTTTGAGTTCCTGGAAGGGACATCCGGTGATACGAATATTCGCTGGAGTGGAGAAATCTGCAGACAGATTTGGGGCGCTGAGATTCCGACGAATCCTTGCCTCGTCGCAATTGGCTCAAGCCAGAGCCGTTGGCCATCTTAAACCCCGTGCTTCGGACCTGTGAAGGTTTGCTTCGTGTCGTCTTCTCCCCAACATCCTACCGTCTGTCGGGGATGAGTGGGTGAGACCGCTTCGTCTCCAATTATGTTGCGGTTTGCTGTGGGAGCGGTGGATGTGCGTCTCTGGAGGGCGCCGTTGTACAGTTTGGTGGGAAGAGCGCCCTTGTCCACTGTACACGCTTCGGATATCGACGGGAGAGTGAGATTCGGGCTTCGACCGGATTTCGTTCCATCGACCGCTGGAGCGAATCCCATTCGCCTTGAGAAAAGTCAGAGACATTGAGGAGTGTCCGTTCATTGGCTGGCAGAGCCGTGAGTCACTTGACTTTATTTATATAAGATATATATGGAGTGCACTCTGAATGGCCATTTACTGTACCGTATTACCTGTGTGTGATTTATAATACAAGTTTGTGCATTTATAATCATTGGTGTGGTTTCACTGTTGATTTTCAACACAGGGTAATATATTTTTCTGCCGGGGTTCCTCTCGGGGTTCAGAGGTTTACCAAGACCAGGGGATCAGTGAGGACCCCGTAACAGAAGAGACACAGGGAAATCCTGATCCACTCTTATTCTTAATACCCAAAGACAAACGGGCCCGTCTCACTCACACTCACACGGTGTATTGCAGATGAGCAGGTGTTCTCCAGTGCCGCGGTGGTCGTCCAGGATCGGCCCCGTCCGGCTCTCCACGGTCCCGGGCACATCCCGCGAAGATGGAGGTAGGCGAAGGCAGGAACTTGTATCATGTCGCTTGAACAAACGGGTAATCTCGGGGCGAACGGTAGAGGGCGGACCTAGTGCGGCTGGCAGTTATTCAGCCGCGCTCACTCGCTTTGGCTGAACCGCGCAAGTTATCAACGCCCTGGCTGCGCCCAAGTATCCCTCATAACCAAGTTCATACAGTGAGAGTGATCCTCTTCAAGCGTGTCCTCTCTCTCCTCTGCCAGTCCTTTCAAGCGCCTCTCCCTTCTCAGAACTCGTTCAAGCGCCTCTCCCTTCTCATAACTCAGAACTCATAACTTCTTTCAGCGCACCTCTCCAATAACTGGGGTGGGGGCTTCGCGCAATCGGTTTTATTGCCAACCCTCTTAGCCCGATCGATGTTCCAACCATGCCCCGTGACGCAGTGCTGCAGCCACATGCTGTGAGCCCTGATTGGTGGCTCATTGTTACCGTCATCGCCTCGCCGCTGTGCCGACCTCAACCCTCCTCCACCTTCCGAGGCCTACCTCGTGTTAACTCGCGCCCAACACAACCAGGGCTTTTTAGCCACAATGGATCGAGCCTATGGATGTGGAATGGTTTGTAGAAGTAGGGCCTATCCTCCTGTCTTTACACAACACAGGATTAACACTGGAAGGGGCCTACTCTCACATATACTAAGACATAACTATACTACAAATGAGGCTACATGTTGCACGTGTGACTATCCATGGGGGGCAACCTTTAACCTTTATTAAGCTCACTTTACACATCTCAAAACCGGAGCAATATACATATATATATATATATATTAAAAAAAAAATATATATATATATATACAGATAGTTCCCGACCTACGACGTACGCGATTTACGACGACGGAAAATTTTTTTTAAATACATTTTTAAAAAAACTAAAAGGAAAGAAGAAGAAGCGAGTGAGAAAGCATGGTGGCGAGAGACGCTATGACGTCATCGCTCTCCAGGCAGCTTCTCCCACACGAGGCAGCGTCTCAGTTAGTAGCTCTGTGTTTCACACTGGCAACATCCCTTACCCTCCGTAACTCAGCCAAACCAACGATTACTCTACTACTACTGCCCTACTAGTTCTTCGCTGTTTATACCCTACTGCAAGCATCATGTCTAGCAAGAGACGTCTCCCCATGGCTGGTGCCGATAAGAAGAAGAGGAAGGCGATCAAGTTAAGCTCAAAATGCTTGTGCAGCATGAGAACGGTAAAAGCGTTACCGCCATCTCACGTGACCTTGGCTTCTCCCACTCAACGGTGTCGACCATCATCAAGGACAAGACTCGCATCCGAGAATCTGTGAGGGAAGCGGCGCCCATGGCCGCTACTATCATCACCAAGAAGAGAAAACGACCTATTGCAGAAATGGAGAAGATGCTGATGACGTGGATGGAAGACCAGCTGCAAAAATGTGTGCCTCTTCGCTTGATGACGATACAGGCTAAGGCTGAGTCTCTTCGACGTTTTGAAGGTGCGGGCTGGCACCGACTACACCAGGTGCGGGCTGGCACGTTTACCGCCAGCAAAGGCTGGTTTAGTCGTTTTAAGAGACGAAATAACCTGCATAACTTGAGAGTAAGCGGCGAAACTGCACATGCAGATGCAGGTGCAGCTGCAAGGTTCCGGGAGGTATTCGACAAGTTGAATGTTGAAAAAGGATACCTACCAGAACAAATCTTCAACGTCGACGAAACTGGACTTTATTGGAAGAGGATGCCTGAGCGAACGTACATCCACCAAGAAGCAAAACCATGCCCGGATACGTACTTGAATACATATCAATACATGGTACTAGGGCTGTCAACCGAGCCGAGACCGGGACGAAATCCCGGCGGTTTCGGCTTTAGAGACGGTCTCGGGACGGTCCCGAGATAAATTGATTGATGCAATTTCTCGGTAAAAAAATCCCGGTTAAAATTCCAACTTCTTGCAGATATTTTCCATAATAGAGGCATTTATTGAGCCTTGCTTTCATTACTCTGCTTCTGCACAAGCATCATTTTTCGCAAGTGCAGCTGAACTGACACAAACGATGATAGATAAAGTAAACTCACTGTTCCAGGATTTTCCCCTTGTCAACAAACAATGCACTGCAAACGAATCCGAATTCCGAATCCGGATCTTCACCAACATCTAATCATGTCATCCTTGTCACACACGCTGCATCTCCACAAAATTTCGTCCGAATCCGTCCACAACTTTTTGAGATATTGTGTTCACAAACAAACGGACAAACAGACAGGAGTGAAAACAATCTCCATCCACCTTTGGTGGCGGAGGTAACGAAATCAGGATAAAGGTCCCAATGAAAATCCGCCTCATCACGACTTTATTTAAACCGTTGAATCATTCCGCTGTATCACTCCGCCTCGCCCCGCCTTACGCTGCGGTCACGTGTCCGTCCTTGGAGACGAGTTACGGAATGTGGTTGCTATGGTCTTTTGCACATTAATATCGAGGGACTCGCTCGAGGCTCCGTGAATGGAGGGACGATGTTTATTTAGATAAAAAACACGTTTATAACGGATTATTCTACACACAATGTATTAATACAAGTACAATACATTATGTAGTTTTATGAAATGAGTTTTTGATTAACGTTTATGTTTAATTGCAACGCTAAATCTATAAATTGTAAGAATCCCTCGGGGTTTGGTTTGACGGTTTGAATGTGAAAGTATTTTGGTTATCTTATCTCCACTTTAGGCCTGATAAGTTGATTACGTTTACTTTAGTCAGAGAGTCAAAATAAGGAGGGGGGGGGGTGATCACTACACCGCCTGCTTTAATAATTTACTAGCAGAAGTACCCGGCATTGCCGGGCGGGGGAGGGGAGGGGAACAGGGGGGGGGGGGGGGGAGGGAGCCCCTTGGCGATCACAACTCACAAAATGATAATGAAACTCCAAATATGCCAAATATGCCAAATATGCCAAAAACTCCAAATAAACTCCAAAAATATGACTCGAATATGCCTGGGCAGAAACATTTTCTCCCTCTCTCTGACATTCCGAGCAAGAAATTACACGACAATACAAACTGTAATGAGATAACCCGGTCCCATCGGTGGCCGATCATCTGCATGTAGGCGGTGTATTTTATTTCATCCCGGTAAATGGAAGCTAAGTCGGAATTTAAGTACTCAACATCAGAAATGAATTTTTTTCATTGTTGTTTATATATTGTAATGAAATTCCATTATTTTTGAAGCCTTATTATTTCTTTTCTTTTTTTTTTTTTTTTTTTTTCTTTTTTTTTTACTTTGCCGGGAACCGAGCCGATCCGAGATCCCGTTATGAAAATTGAAAATTTATCGAGACGGTTCCGAGACGGGATTTTGAATCTAGCTAACAGCACTATGGTACATAATAAAGTCATATCGGCGCTGAATGACCCTATAGGTCCCAGTGCCTTGCCGTTGGCCTAAATCTCATATTCCATTCCAAAGTCATATGATGGAAAACGGACGTGAAAAATGTCCCAAATAATCCATGAATACGTACTTGTATACGTATATTAATAGGTACATGTAATTCAAGCCAATAATAGGTACATGTAATTCAAGGCATAATACTAACTTGAAATACATGTCCCATGTAATTAACGTCATAAGACTAACACATGATACTATGATAGTACGCGTACTTTGGAGCTATGACCCAACTACTACATGAAAAATACAGGTCCACAAAAGGGGATCCGACTTCCGACGGAACCGACATCCGACGGACATGACGGAACGTAACCCCGTCGTAGGTCGGGAACTATCTGTGTGTGTGTATATATATATATATATATATATATATATATATATATATATATATATATATATATATATATATATATATATATATATATATATTTATATCTTCTCTTCTCTTCTCTTCTCTTCTCTTCTCTTCTCTCTATATTATAAAAGAAAGTTTTTGTTTGTTTGTCTGCACAAGCTAATCTCCTAAATGGTGAAAGATAGGAGGAAATCTCCAATACAAAAAATGTCGGGACGGGCCCCGGGAAGGTTTTAGGCGAGGTGGCGAGGCCTGCCGAGGCCGCTTCGGCCAGGCTGGGCCCATTTCGCAATTAAAAGCTGAGCTGAATTATAGTAGTCAATCTTCTACGGCTGTGGGTAAAAGCTGAATTATAGTAGTAAATTCATTCAAAAATAACCAAAAATGTCGGGGCGGGCCCCGGGAAGGTTATAGGCTAGGTGTCGAGGCCGCTTCGGCCGGGCTGGGCACATTTCACAATTAAAAACTGAGCTGAATTGTAGTACTCAATCTTCTACGGCCGCGAGTAAAAGCTGAATTTTAGCAGTAAATTCATTCAAAAAGAACCCGGGCAACGCCAGATGCTTTCGGCGAGTCTGCTATATTCTATTCTATATTATCTATATTATAATAGCCGTAGATGATTCTGTCTGTCTGTCTGTTGGGCGTCTGTCCGGGGTGTGGCTTACTCGGTTTGCAGAGTAGCTCCACCCATAGCTCCACCCATTCTGGGAGTGGCTTCATATAATTATAAACAAATATCCACCATTTTATTAACTCGCATAGCTTTGAGGCCTGTTTTGTAGGCCCGTGGTGTCTTGCTCTCTCTCCCAGTTTTATTTCAAATCAAATTCGATATATCATTTCATTTTTCACAGTCGCTAACATAGTTTTAGACTCGGTTGAAAAAAAACGGGAAGAAAATCCAATGAAAGTTTCCGTTTATAGAACGAAATGAATTCTCAAACGTCTGTAACTTCAAGGCCATTGAGTCTCTCTCACGCCTTTATCTCCAATTTAACTCACCATATGATTTCATTTTTATCGATGGTTTTAGACTCGGTGTCAGCAATAATTGAGAACATTCCACACACGCGGGAAAATGCAGATATATTTTTAAAAATCGCGTCATGGTGTATCATACACTGCCCAACATGACACCGACGGCAACGTGTCGATACATATTTAAAATTCGATATATCATTTCATTTTTCACAGTCGCTAACATAGTTTTAGACTCGGTTGAAAAAAAACGGGAAGAAAATCCGATGAAAGTTGCCGTTTATAGAACGAAATGAATTCTCAAAGGCCTGTAACTTCAAGGCCATTGAGTCTCTCTCACGACTTTATCTCCAATCTAACTCACCATATGATTTCATTTTTATCGATGGTTTTGGACTCGGTGTCAGCAATAATTGAGAACATTCCACACACGCGGGAAAATGCAGAGATATATTTTTTAAAATCGCGTCATGGTGTATCATACACCGCCCAACATGACACCGACGGCAACGTGTCGATATATATTAAAAATTCGCTGTTGCTTTTCCGTTAAGATATATTACTTTTTCGTTTGATGACAGTCGTCACAAAAACGTCAACAATGATGCCGACATATATTTCTTCGTTTTTATTTCATTCAACATTATTAGCCGGAAGTAAAATATGTTTCAGGAAATTACCGAGAGATATTTCTTCGTTTTTTAAAATTAGTTATGTGCGCATACACTTTAAATAGGTTTATTTGAAATCTTTAATATTCCACAATATAATTTACTTGCCATTTATCATTTGATAATTACGAGACAAATTCCTCTTGAGGATCGTGACAATTCATGCGCTGCGTGGAAACTTCTATTTCCAAAATGAATGAGACGATCGATGAAGAACGCAGACTTGAACAGGATGTAGCAAGAAAACGAATGAGACGGGCGAACGAGTCCATCGACGAACGTCAATGCAAACTTGCGGGGTCACCCGTGGGAATCCCACGGGCATGGATGTGTGTGACATTTCGACATATTGAGTTAGATGCTGCACATTCATTTTTACAAAATGGTTACTGGCAAGTCATCAGATCCAGAAATGGTGTAATGAACACAATTTATTTACGCGCAAGCACGAAAGCAAAACGGGCCGATTTCCGATTCCGACGGGCGAGACGGGCCGATTTGGAGCAAGAAAAAGAACGAGACGGGAGAAAAACGAGAGAAACGAGACGGGGAAAGCCGATTGGAGAGGCGAGTGAGGAGCGATTGGAGAGGCGAGTGAGGAGCGATTGGAGAGGCGAGTGAGGAGCGATTGGAGAGGCGGGTGAGGAGCGATTGGAGAGGCGAGTGAGGAGCGATTGGAGAGGCGAGTGAGGAGCGATTGGAGAGGCGAGTGAGGAGCGATTGGAGAGGCGAGTGAGGAGCGATTGGAGAGGCGAGTGAGGAGCGATTAGAGAGGAGAGTGAGGAGCGATTGGAGGGGAGTGTGAGGCGCGATTGGAGAGGAGTGTGAGGCGCGATTGGAGAGGAGTGAGGCGCGATTGGAGAGGCGTGTGAGGGATTGGAGAGGAGAGGAGTGTGTGGGATTGGAGAGGTGAGGGATTGGAAAGGAGAGGAATGTGAGGGATTGGAGAGGAGAGGAGTGCTAGGTGGAGAGAGGAGAGTGTCAGGTGGAGACAGGAGATTGTCAGGTGGAGAGGAGTGAGGGGTCACATATTATGTGAAATAAATAAATTGTGTTCATTACACCATTTCTGGATCTGATGACTTGCCAGTAACCATTTTGTAAAAATGAATGTGCAGCATCTAACTCAATATGTCGAAATGTCACACACATCCATGCCCGTGGGATTCCCACGGGTGACCCCGCTAGTTATTATATACTAGCCGAAACCCGTGGAACATCCACGGAAGGGAGGATGTGGTGTATGGATAGAGTGTACCATTATGGATGGCATAGGGGATAGATGGTAAATCCATTAGTGCCGTGGGCATCGGGTCACTGGGTGCGGCGTAAAAGGGATAACAAAGTCGAGTCCTTACGCTATTATTATATAGATACTCCCCGTCGATGTGCTTCTGTGGTAATTACGAATATGAGTCACATACACGGTCACAGTGCCTGACGCCACTGTGGCCGTGTTTTGATTAATAAATCTACGAGTCACAAAACACGAACCGAACTCACCTCACGCAGTAAAAAGGTGCAAATCGCTCCTAGAAACCACCTCATCTGTTCAGACCTCAACACACCTCGATAAGTGATGGCAGCGCTCATGGGAACTTCTTCTTCCGTTAAGCTCCAATTTTTTCTCTTTAAGTTAGGTCCAATCAGTCCTCTCTGCTCGAAGTGCTCAGGCCATGCCCTCCCGCTCTCATACTTTTATTTCCGTTCGGTGTAGAAAGAGATTGACATATCGTTCGTCTGTTTTCAGCTCGTTATCTTTAAGCTTCCTTACGTCTCGCCACCTGCTACACCTCTCTGAGTTACGAGGATTTATGCAACGCACCCCGAGTATCGCAACGTCACTCCATTTAGCTTTATTAAAATGACGATAAAGACGTTTCCTTATATATCCTAATTTAAAATGTTCAAGGGAATAAAAAGACCATTTGGTTCTCACCACCCATGTTTACACCACTCGACTGTCCAATCAGCGGACGGCTCGCTTCGCCTTCGCCCAGCAGACGCCAATACAATGGCGTCGTAAGATGGCGTCGTATCGGCAGTTAATCGGATGCTTTTGGGCACCAACGTCGGCGAATTCAGATTTTTCGAGTATGTCTGTACGTGATAAACAAAGAGCACGGTTCGCAGATCGTGAATCCATTAGTGCCGTGGGCATCGGGTCACTGGGTGCGGCGTAAAAGGGATAACAAAGTCGAGTCCTTACGGTATTATTATATAGATATAAAATAAAGTTTTTGTTTGTTTGTCTGCGCAAGCTAATCTCCTGAACGGTGAAAGATAGGAAACCTCCAATACAAAAAATGTCGGGACGGGCTCCGGGAGGGTTTTAGGCTTGGTGGCGAGACCGGTCGAGGCCCACCTCGGCCGGGCCGGGCCCATTTCGCAATTAAAAGCTGAGCTGAATTATAGTAGTCCATCTTCTACGGCCGCGAGTAAAAGCTGAATTATAGTAGTAAATTCATTCAACAAGAACCCGGACAACGCCGGGCTTTTTCAGCCAGTATATATATATATATATAAATATTTGTATAAAAGCCCGTCAAAAATGATGGGTTTGAGTTATTTTATGAAACTAAGTAAAAGACCATGTTTATATGGTTAACAACATATTTGTGCTTGAAAAAAACATTCTATAAACATACTATTGTTGTACATGGTTTCCCTACTCTTTTATACCATATGTATTTGCAATAGGCCTGCATGTACATAATACATTTAGATGTATTTACATTTAGATGTATTTAGATGTTTACATTTAGATTTTTACATTTTTACATTTTACATTTTTACATTTTACATTTACAAATTTACATTTAGATGATTACATAAATACATTTAGATGTATTTAGATTAGATGTATTAGATGTATTTAGATACCAAATACATTTAGATGTATTTAATTGTGTGAAATGGCGACTAAATATTCAAGGAGACTGAATATTGAAGCTGGCCTCCAAAGCCAGCCACAGACTGAGCATCCTCCATTGATTCAAGTCTTTCCTTGGGAAATCAGCTTCTCACTGTCTACAAGGCCTCTGTCTGTGTCTCAGTGGAATATGCTTTCAATTTTTGTCTGGTGCTCCAGCATCACATCTGTTTCTCCTGGATTCTGTAGAATCTAACGCTCTCAAAATTATTGAAATCTCCCACGATGAGGCCGAAGCACAAGGTCTATTGCTCTCATATCACAGACAGGTATGTGGTCTCTCTGTGTTCTATCGTCTATTTTCCAACATTTCTCCCTCCACGAAGTCTTCTGACCCACTCAAGCAGCTCCAGGATGTATGCGTTCTGCCACTAACCCTTCCTGTTTAAACGTACAAAGGCCAGACTCACTGCACACCTCAACTCTTTTATTCTTTGCTCCTCCCATCTATGGAACTACCTTCCAGAGGCTGTTATTTCTCACTCTTCCTTCTAGGGTCTCAAAAATGCAGTGTACCGCCAACTCACGTCATCCAACATCTTGATCCATGATCTTTTTACCCCCATGAACCCTTCCTAACCCAACCCTCATATGTTCTGATTTCAATGTTTTCTGTCCTTCTCTCTCTCTCCCTTTCTTGTTCATTTATCCCCTTTCTGGTTGTGCCCAATTATTGCCCCGCTACCCCACTGTCGATTTAACTTTGCTTTCCCGTGAGTCTCGCTTGTGGAGAAAAAAACTCAAGTGCATGATGCTTGAGCATGCAATTAGTTGTACTTAAGAGGTCAATTAACAAACAAATCGTTCTTAATATTTGCGTTTAAAAAGGGTTTCTGATTTAGTTGGTTCCAACTTGTAAAATGGAAGTTTACAGCTCATTTGCATTGCTGTGATTGAAGTTACAAACAAGAGCCCCAACTGTTTGTAAAGGGTTTGCACACAACTAATTTGTGTTCAAAATGGCAACATGAATGTGAATTTGAGATGTACTCGTGGTATGTGCTGACAGCTCATTTTATGGTCAGTTTTTTTTTGTTTTGTTCGTTTTCACTAACTTTCCCTTGCCCTTGCCCTAACAATACCTTCCTGGCCTTCTTACCAAGGGTCTTGGCTGCTGCCTCCTGCTTACAATTACCCCACTGGGAGTTGCTGAGCTGGGCAAAGTGCCACTGAGAAAGTTTTCACCTTGCAGAGGGTTATGAATTTGGGAAAGCTTGAGGCATATAGCCATCTTCCTTTGAGCCGCAGCACTTTTTGCCTGTTAGGCACAACACCCCGAGTCTCAATTGGATGCTCTTAGAATCAACAATGTCCTTAAATGTTGCTGAGTGCTGGGACCAATGGAGCAACTACACCACCTTCGTCATAAAACCTTCTCTCTGGGAGATTCTAGAAAACCTTTGCGAAGGAAAGTAAATAGGATTTTCTTAACCTGTAAATGGCTCCAGACCTGTCATTTACCAGTTGACCATGGGAGAGGCAAAACAAAGTTTATTTTGACAGCACTGGGATTTAATGCTTGAGCAAAGTAGTTTCAAAACTTCACCTAGCAGGGTCACAGCACAATCTTGGAACCTCATTTTTTTTAAATACTAGCAATGGTAACCGCCCTATGGGCAGGGCTTCAATTGGGAGGCCCAAATGAAAAGGCAAAATATCAGAAATTGAAGGCTTTTTTTTATTTTAAACGATTTATGTAAACATCCTTTAAATCATATCACACGCAAATCATCAAAATCTAAACAGTACATGGCGCCCAATTTGAAAAAAGATTGAATTAAAAGGGCCTCATCCTCCTTTTTTCTTTTTTCTTTTTAATCTGGACGATCAACTGGTGTTTTTTTATTTGGGGCCTAAGTATGCAAAGAGCGTCTCAGTTTTAATACCGTAAAATACTTCGCGGGAGGGGGGAGGGGAGGAGAGGGAGGGGGAGGGGGGGAGGGGAGGAGAGGGGGGGAGGGGGAGGGGGAGGGATGCCAGCAGAAGTACCCGGCATTGCCGGGCGGGGGAGGGGAGGGGGAAGAGGAGGGGAGGGGAATGGGGGGGAGGGGAGGAGAGGGGGGGAGGGGAGAAGAGGGGGGGAAGTACCCGGCAATCCGTGTATAAACGTAAGGGGGGAGGGGGAGGAGAGGGGGGAGGGGGAGGGATGGGAGAGGAGAGGGGTGGGAGGGGGGAGGGGGAGGAGGGGAGGGGGAGGCGGGAGGGGGCGAGGGGAGGGGGAGGCGGGAGGGGGCGAGGGGAGGGGGAGGCGGGAGGGCGCGCGAATCGTCGAATCAGCGCGCTGCTCTGCCACCGATTCAGAATATGGATCTAAAGATGAAAGAAAAATAAACCTATGTGGTGTAGATGGCAATGTTCCTCGCTGAAATGTGAGAAAACGCAATCGCGCGGCAAGGAACATCACGTGATCGCTCTGAGCGATCGATTGCAACTCTGCGTTCTGTCGTGGGCGTGGCCAATGTGGCCTCATGCTCCCAGGTGATTGGCTAACTCGAGCTCGAGAGAGCCATAATGCGCTACGTTATGGCAAAAAATATGGATCTAAAGATGAAAGGGAAAAAAACCTATGTGGTGTGAATGGCAATGTTCGTCGCTGAAATGTGAAAAAAGGCAATTGCTTTTCACTCTGAAATACGTGTGAATGCGTAACTGAGTTAATGGCGGCAAGGAACATCACGTGATCGCTCTGAGCGAATCAGCGCGCTGCTCTGCGACCGGTCAGATTCCGTGCATAATATTCCTCGCTGAAATGCGCTGAGGTAAAAATATGGTTTAAAAATATTATGAAATCAATTTTTAGGTCGGCCATGTTCTTACCAGGCTCAATGGCCATGTCTGTGCCAAATATCAAGTACATGAGCCTCTCCGTTTAGGAGTCTATCAGTAACATTACACACACACACACACACACACACACACACACACAAAGTGTTTTATATGTATAGATATATATACAGACTTGGCATTTAATATGGAATATTTTTTTTGTGGGGGTGAACTTACTTTTCAAGTTGTCTTAGAACCAACTCATTGGAATTATGTTGAAATTATTCTAGATTTTGTTAATGTGACCTTTAAAAGATACAAAAAACCACATTTGGCATTTCTTAACAAATAAATTGATCCTTGAAAGTGATGTAAACTGATATCGAACTCAATTCATGGACAGTACTGTGTTAAACTTCTGTACGTTTTCCAGAAGTATCTCTTTATTTTGCACATTAGCCAAATTTTTTTTAAACAAAAACAAAAGTTAAATTACGACTGGGATTACGGACAGTAAAATTACAGTTCAGTACTTCGTGTAACCCCCACGAGCATTCAGGAGAGCACGTACACGTTGAGGCATGCTGTTCACGAGATTTGCCAAGGTTTGGACAGGAATCGCTTGCCATGCAGTGACAATAGCCTGCTGCAATTCACGCACAGAGGTCGGCTGCTGGTCCAAGTGGTCGATTTGACGCGTTAATTCTGCCCACAAGTTCTCTATCGGATTCATATCCAGGGACATAGCAGGCCACTCCATATGCTCTATACCACGGTCAGCCAGAAACTGTTGGATCATGCGAGCACGATGAGGCCGTGCATTATCATCTTGGAAGACAAAGTTTCCTCGAAAGGCTGCACGAGCAAATGGAAGCAATGTTTCTTCCAGAATGGCCCTGTACTTGAACTGGTTCAGGTTTCCATTCAGAACAACCATGTCAGTTTTGCCCCCTGCATGAAAAGCAGCCCAAACGGTCACCCCACAACCTCCAGCTTGGACTCTTGGCACTACACAATCTTTGTTGTAGGCTTCATGCACTTGTCTGCGCACTCGGACGCGGCCATCTTGACGATAGACCAGAAATATAGACTCGTCACTGAAGATCACGTGATTCCAGTGTCCTGGCTGCCATTGACGGTGCTCTCTGGCCCACTGCAATCGGCGCTGGCGGTGTTGTCTGGTCAGGCGTGGCTTTCTCAGGGGACGCCTGGCACGATAGCCTGCTTGAACCAGTCGTTGGTTGACACGCCTTCTGGATACAGGCACATTTGTCAGTTGCTGCCTCTCAGCCCTAAGCCGATTAGCTGACTTGGTACGGCCATTGCCGACTAACCGGTGCAGCTGGCGATCATCTCTCCAAGTGGTTCTGCGGGGACGTCCTGGCCTCGGTATTGGAGTAGGGACACCTCTCTGAGCATTTCGTTTCAGGATCTTTGACACCTGACCTTGAGTGATGCCATACTGCCGAGCAATAGCACGCTGTTTCATGCCGTAATTTCGTAAAGCCACCACTCCATGACAAACAGCATTGTCGAGTTGACGGACCATCTCCAGAGGAAGCGGCAATAACTTTTGGAGACGTGCAGCAGTTGTTTTCCACTAATACAGAAAGCAACAACCCTTGTATACCCGACTGTGAAGCCAATCATCAAATGCACCTGTCCGTACATTTTGCCACGCCACCTGTGATATAATCCTATTGTTGACTTCTTGCTGCGACAGACAATCAGTGACATGGTTCTTTTAACAAATAAATCACCAAAGTGTAAAAGAAACTCACCAGGTTGATATACTGAGTGAAGAAAGTAAACCCAAGTCAAGAAAAAAAAAATATTCCATATTAAATGCCAAGTCTGTATATATATATATATGTGTATGTATATGTATATATGTATGTATGTATATATGTATATATATATTGTTACAGATGCGGTTGTGGATGTTGTTTACCGAGCGGTTTGGTATGACCGCGTCTGCACGTTTACCCGATTATACTCGAACGTTGGCCGAGTCGCGCTACGCTAAATCAATTGAGGAAAAGGACACAACGGCTGGGTTAAAATGACACGACACCAAGGGTTCAGTTCTCAAGACCTCCGGAGGAGGTTATAATATTGCGGAAGGTCAGATTACAGGGATGAGAGAGACAGCATAGTAAGGTAGGCACTTAATTACGGTCTTATAATAGCCCCGACAGACGACAGATAAACAGGACAAAACTGACTCACACGGGGATTGATGGCAAGGAAAGCGGGTAGTCGATGGCTCAAGGTGCACCTTGGCTCAGGGACAGAATCGACCCGGTCCGGTCCAGTAGATGCGGGGAGGTCGCTCAGCGCTCGGAGGTCGCGACTTGTCTCTTCTTCAAGCTCGGGGCGCATCTCATCTCACATCCGGTAAGTCGCTGCGTATATCCGGCGGGGAGTGACACGCCCTCGGCTCGTTAGCTCCGCCCCAGATGGAATCGGCCCGCCGCTTCTCACTGGCTGCGGGGGGTTACCGGGCTCCGCCCCTGATGAGGAGCTGACAGCCAGCCCCTTCGTGGTAACCCCGTGGAGCGCATGGGCAATGGCGGCTAACCGAGCCGGAGTGAGGACGCACACTCCCCGCGCCGCGCCGCGCCCCTCTGTTGTTGTAGTTGTTGTTGTAGTTGTTGTTGTAGTTGTTGTTGTAGTTGTTGTTGCATGGGGAAGATGGGAGGAGGTATTGGGAGGTCCTAAACTCACTACTGGTGCCATACGATCACATTCTGGTGCAACGAAGAGTCAGAATTAATGGAAACGAGTCCTTAACTGACATAGACTAAGAATAACTCGCAAGATGTCCGAAAGTTGTCTACGTGAGATGCGGTGGACCTGGGCACGACATTTAATGGGGGAAAAAGGGGAAGGTCGGTTCTACAGAGTGTTGTTTACAGACAATGGGACTAGGGAATGGGGGATTGGGGATAGTTGGGGAGTATTGGGGAAATAGGGGAATATTTACAAGCGGATATGGAGGCCAAATGCCATATCCGCAACATTGCACCCTTCTCTACCCTCAGGGCGTCCCGACCCGATAAATTTTTACCTATTTTAGTGTGTGGCACTCAGATGTAGTTCCCTCTACTATTAACGCTACCCTGAGTGCGACAGTTTTACAGATATTCACAAATGAGTAAATATGTCCCCCTGCGACGTTGCACCCTTCTCCTCACAGAAACACGCCCACAGGATAACCGAATCGCGGAAAGAATTCACAAACTAAACATACAGCCGGTAGGGAGCATTATTTACACAAGACTACGCTGATATTTACACTACGATCCAGGACCTGTTTTTGGAGGAACACATGCAGATGTTATGCATAGAGAGAGCACGCATGCCAGCATCGATACACCAACCCACGAGTGCTCTGTGGCCTTACGGCCTTTAATAATGTGCAGAGCACCCCTTCCCAGCACCAAAAGCACCACCCCATCACACAGTCAGCACCATCCGGTGCACCAATAAAGTGTCTATAAATCACCGGTGGTGTCGCAGCCGGCCGATGTTCTGCCGCTGGTCTTGCCTTCATGTGGTGCACTTTGCCTTCTTACTTCTTTCAAAAATAAAGAAAGGCGCCAACCGCGTCCATTTCTTTATTGTGGCCGTCAGGGGGCCAACTATAAGTGGTTCACCTGTTTGGCATAGGTGCCACGTTGACCCAGAGGTCCATCAATGGGTGGTGCTTGGCCGCAACAGAACTGCGGTCCATGGTGGGCGGCCACAAACATTGCGGTCCATATGGTGTATCGATCCAGGCAGCAAGCAGCGAAAGTGCAGGCCCACAACTGCGGAGCCAGCACCTCTCTCTCCTCTCTCTCTCTGCCCCAAAGCCAGATCCTCGGAGGTGGGAGACAAAAGAAGCAGACAAGTGAGTAAGGTGGTAAGGGCGCAAAAGTGCACGCAATGTAAGGTAATGCACACTGGGGGCACATGGGAACCAGGTGAGACAGGTACGTTCCTACCGTACGCCCCCCCCCCCCACCAGGTAACCTACATGGCCCCTCCCTTACCCCTTACTGTATCCACACAACACAACACTACCCATAAACATCTATTTTACAAATCAACAAACGTCCCTACTGTCTTCCCCGTTCCTCCCATAAACCAAATTCGTCTTCTCTCCCTCCTAACCAATCAAATTTGCCATTTTCAACTCTCATCAAAATTTGCCATCTCCAACTGAACATCAAAATTTGCCATTACCAATTCATCATCAGTCCCTCCTAAGGAGGGAGAGATGGAATCACCCCAATGTCTCATCCACGTCGTGATGCGTCTCACAAATCCAACAGCAGTCCTTACTTCCTGCAACACAAAACAAAGAAAACACAGGTGTGGAGTCATCATCATCACCACAGGTAAGTGGCTGCGTATGGTGCGACAGGTTCATCAATCCTAACTATTTCCTAAATGACTTTAACAACTTTACCTTACCCGGGGTCTTTCTCCGGCCAAACCATTGGCCCTCTAACACTATGGGTTCTAAAAACCAATGCCCATTGACCAACTGTGGTGCTTTTCAATTTGGGGTCTCACTCCCCCGATTCATCTCCCGGTGCCCTCGCACAATTTCTGGGCCGCGACGTGTACCTCTCCCAGCGGGTCTACCCACCTGCACACCCCCACCACTGCAGTTGCCTCCGAGCTTACCTGCTCCTTTCCCTAACCTAACTACCTGGGGAAGGCCCTCTGGCGCTCTCCCCACTCGGTGCCCTCTCTGGCACTGGGCTGCCCGATCCACACCCGGGATCCTCAGGCACCCACTCACAACTACCGGCTCCCAGAGCCCACCTGCGGCCTCACCTGGCCGACATCCTCACAGTGGTGGAGTGCCCAACCAACTACACGCACTAACAGGCTACACGCCCAGCCATTTCCACAACACTAATGCACCCATCCACAACACCATTCTGCAACCGCACCACAAATGCCAATATCCAACCACAATTTACCTATTCCCTCTACCTAACACTTACACTACCCGCCCCGGGTACTCGTGAAAGGGGTCCACTCTTCCCCCATCCACACCTTCGCACCATGCACACCACTCCGTACCACTTACTCCAACTCTCTCCACACACCTGTACCTGCACACCTGTGCTCTCACACCTGGTGCCACCTGCACCCTTCTCTCCCCAAGCGCATTCGCGCTGATCCACAACACTCATTACTCACACACTGTTCCACACACCTGTCCAGTTGCACATCTGTGCAATCACACCTGTTCAATTCTCACACAGCATCATCTCATCTAACTACTCCCCTCTGAAACTTGCGCTTCCCAGTCGTCCCTTTAAACTATTGCGCTCCCTCGTCATTATCATCCACACTAATCTACCTGCGTCCCCACTACAGGTATCAGTCACTAACTAACCTTAACGTCACCTAATGTCATCTTCTAGGGCCCTATCAATATAACCTAACCCACCCGGGCTAGTTTTCACTGCCATACACCCCATAATCTATTGCGCATTTGCCCCCATTATGGGAAGGGTGGCAGGGATGCCACCCTTACCCACCGGGCCCATCGCTCACTACCAATTTTGCACATCAAATTTCAACAAATCAAAAATTTGCCAATCACTGCCCATCATCTGCCAATCACTACTGCCAATCCTTTGCCAATCATCAAATTTTGTTTTTCTCTAATTTTTGGGGCCAAAACACTAACCTCATTACACAGTCTACTCACTAATGCCTCTCGGTGCGCCAATTCCTGTCCAAAGCCCGGCTTCGTAAAGCCAAGCCATGAATGCTGGTTGTTTTGTGCCGGCCGCTGGATGCGTCCGGCATTCGGGGCAGGGATGGGGGCTTACCCGGGCCGAGATCCCACGCACCACCTCGGCGTGGAGCCATCCAATGTCCCGATCTCGACCTGCCGGAATGCCTCAACAAAAAGTGGTCGCCATGACGACCCTTTCTATCGGGCTACCCGCTCCGCCTAGTGGAGCACGGACGCGGCCGTTCAAAGCGAGGCCCAGCACGCACCGAGGGCCCGATTCGGCTAAAAGTCGACCTAACCTCTAAACCGGTTACCGTCGATGCTTCACCTGGACGCTTACACCCCGCAGCCCGTTCCTTGCTCACACATCCAGCCGTTTCCATGCTCCTCGTACCTTTCCTTACACACCCAGGTACACCCATTCCACTCACAGCCTTGGTCACACACCTGACCACCGAACACTTTGGCACACATTCGTTGGTCGCACACCTCACCAACACACCTCTTCGCGCCCCCTCCTCTGTCACCTCCTCTGTGACAATCACAGGTGTGCTCTCATTCGCACACCCAACCACGTGCCTCACCACCAACTCCAGCGTGCATTCCCACTCACGCTCTACCATTCCAGGTGTGCATCCTTCCATCCCAGGTGTACATCCTCGCTCACCTGTCACAACCAACTCACTCTCCTTGTCACTCTCACTACTCTCACCTCCATTCTTGACAGCGCACTCACCCTTACTCTTGACAGCACACTCTTTCCTCATGCACCTGTCCGTCACACACCTTTCTCGCGCACACTCTCCCGTTACACCCTCTGTAACACTCACCACAGGTGTGCATTCTTCCTTGCCTTTGACAGCGCACTCTTTCCCCATGCACCTGTCCGTCACACACCTTTCTTGCGCACACTCTCCCGTCACACCCTCTGTAACACTTACCACACCGCGCTTCCATGTGCTCCCTCGCACACGCGCTACGACCGACTCACTCTCGCCAGCACCCTCACTCCTTGGCACGCACTTTTTCCTCACACACCCCAGAGTCGGACTTTCTCGCACACCTCCTTTTTCGCACACCAGACCTGTCGCACACTTCACCAACGGCCTCTCACGAACACCCGGGTCCATCTCGACCCCCAAGCTCATTAAATCCCCTGGCGCATCATACGCACGACCATATTGGTCACCACTTACACCGGGTCCTCTTCCTCTTCGCTTCTCCTCCATCACCTGCGAATCCCTCATCCGGTTAATGAGCACATCATCACGATCCGAACACAGACTTCGGACCAATTCTTTTATCTCCTCTTTTATCTCTTTCTTATCCCCTCTCCGTCGCTTCTTAATTTCGCTCACCCCTTCTTCCACTTCTTCTAATTTCTGCTTCACCTCCTTTATTCCCCGGTACGTCTCCTCAAGCTCGTCCTCCAAGGCTACCTTGACCGTTTCCATGTGCGTCCTCACCTGCCGGTCCTTCGTCTCCATTACCTCTATCACCTCGTCCAACCTCGTTGTCAATCCCTCACGTACCATCTGACATTCCCTCTTCGTCGCTACCAAGTCATTTTTTAGGTCATTTTGTGTCGCTTTTAACCTTCCTATTACCGCAGTGTTCCTTTGTACCTGCTCCACTAACTCCGTCTGTCCCACCGTCAGCTGCTCCACCTCCTGCGTCAGGTCCTCTATGCCCCCTTGTAACTTTACAGTCCCCTTTCTCACCTCCTTCTCCATGTGCTCCTTACAGTGCCTCACCTCCTCGCGCACTCCTCCGACCTCCTCACTCACACCTCTTCTGATCTCTTCTCCCATCACTTGCATCTCCTGCCCAGATGCCACCCTCATCTGCTCCATTTCCTCCCTGTGAGCATCCAGTTTGGTTTCTACCCCCATTCTGACCCCCTCTATCTGCTGCCCCATTTGTTTAACTTCCCTTTCCGCTTGGTCCCTCATGTCCCTCAATTTGCCTTCCATCCTGTTTTCTAACCCCTCTAACCCCTTTTGCATCCCTTCCATTTGATTCTCCTGAACGGCCATTCTGTTTTCTACCCCCATTAACCCATTTTTCACCTCTTTTATCCCGTTGTCTAACCCCTCAAATTTGTCGTCTAACTTCCCAAATTTCTTGTCTAATCCCTTAAAATTATTGTCTAACCCCTCACCGGTACCCCTCGCTTCGTCCCTCATTACCCCCATTTGCTCACTCTGAGCCTCCATCCGGTTCCCCATTACCCCCATTTGGTTTCCCATTACCCCCATTTGGCCCTCCAATCGCTCACCCTGAGCATCCATCCGGTTCCCCATTACCCCCATTTGGCCTTCCAATCGCTCACCCTGCAGGTTGAGGGACGCCTGCATTTGTACCATAAATTGCTCCATGAGGGCCTGCATTTGGGCCATCCCTCCCACTTGTGCAGCGGGTGCGGCCGCCGTAGCAATGTGCGAGGCGCCATTTTGTGCGCCCGCAACGTCGGGCGCAACGACGCTATTTTGTGCGTCTGCTACCCTCACTGCTTCGCTCTCCTTATGTCCCTCTATTTGGTCCTGGATCGACCCTGCCTCACTCTCCTCTACCGGACCCCAGCTGTCTTGATCCGCCATAGCGCGACTTTCAAAATTCGGGTTTTTATTTTCGTAAAACAAAATCAAATTTCGCCGTTATAATTTCGAGCGCGGGAAACGCGCTCCGGATCGAATTCTACCTCCCAACACCAATTGTTACCCTAGTGGTACAATTGGTGTTCCAAAATTTGGGCCTAATAAATTTAGTCCCAGGTCCGAATCCGACACTCCTGACACCAAATGTTACAGACGCGGTTGTGGATGTTGGTTTACCGAGCGGTTTGGTATGACCGCGTCTGCACGTTTACCCGATTATACTCGAACGTTGGCCGAGTCGCGCTACGCTAAATCAATTGAGGAAAAGGACACAACGGCTGGGTTAAAATGACACGACACCAAGGGTTCAGTTCTCAAGACCTCCGGAGGAGGTTATAATATTGCAGAAGGTCAGATTACAGGGATGAGAGAGACAGCATAGTAAGGTAGGCACTTAATTACGGTCTTATAATAGCCCCGACAGACGACAGATAAACAGGACAAAACTGACTCACACGGGGATTGATGGCAAGGAAAGCGGGTAGTCGATGGCTCAAGGTGCACCTTGGCTCAGGGACAGAATCGACCCGGTCCGGTCCAGTAGATGCGGGGAGGTCGCTCAGCGCTCGGAGGTCGCGACTGGTCTCTTCTTCAAGCTCGGGGCGCATCTCATCTCACATCCGGTAAGTCGCTGCGTATATCCGGCGGGGAGTGACACGCCCTCGGCTCGTTAGCTCCGCCCCAGATGGAATCGGCCCGCCGCTTCTCACTGGCTGCGGGGGGTTACCGGGCTCCGCCCCTGACGAGGAGCTGACAGCCAGCCCCTTCGTGGTAACCCCGTGGAGCGCATGGGCAATGGCGGCTAACCGAGCCGGAGTGAGGACGCACACTCCCCGCGCCGTGCCGCGCCCCTCTGTTGTTGTAGTTGTTGTTGTAGTTGTTGTTGTAGTTGTTGTTGTAGTTGTTGTTGTAGTTGTTGTTGCATGGGGAAGATGGGAGGAGGTATGGGGAGGTCCTAAACTCACTACTGGTGCCATACGATCACATTCTGGGGCAACGAAGAGTCAGAATTAATGGAAACGAGTCCTTAACTGACATAGACTAAGAATAACTAGCAAGATGTCCGAAAGTTGTCTACGTGAGATGCGGTGGACCTGGGCACGACATTTAATGGGGGAAAAAGGGGAAGGTCGGTTCTACAGAGTGTTGTTTACAGACAATGGGACTAGGGAATGGGGGATTGGGGATAGTTGGGGAGTATTGGGGAAATAGGGGAATATTTACAAGCAGATATGGAGGCCAAATGCCATATCCGCAACAATATATATATATATATATATATATATATATATATATATATATATATATATATAGAAAGTTGCAGTTTTAGAACCCTCACTTGTAAATAATTCTTGTAAATATTCCATTATTAAAAGGTTAAAGGTCGCACCCTTAATTAGTCCATATGCAACACGTAGGCCACCATAGGAACTTTAGTTATTTCATTAGTATGTGTTTTAGATAAGGCCGTGTTTCCAATAGTTGAATCTGCGTTGCATCAATCAAATAAGCAGTAGGCCCTTCTGTTCATTTTGCGACCTCCCTTTAGTTGTAGGCTTCATGCACTTGTCTGCGCACTCAGACGTGGCCATATTGACGATAGACCAGAAATCTAGACTTGTCACTGAAGATCACGTGTTCCATTGTCCTGGCTGCCATTGATGGTGCTCTCTGGCCCACTGCAATCGGCGCTGGCAGTGTTGTCTGGTCAGACGTGGCTTTCTCAGGGGACGCCTGGCACGATAGCCTGCTTGAACCAGTCGTTGGTTGACTGGCCTTCTGGATACAGGCACATTTGTCAGTTGCTGCCACTCAGCCCTAAGCCGATTAGCTGACTTGGTACGGCCATTGCGGACTAACCGGTGCAGCTGGCGATCATCCCTCCTTGTGGTTCTGCGGGGACATCCTGACCTCAGTATTGGAGTAGGGACACCCCTCTGAGCATTTCGTTTCAGGATCTTTGACACCTGACCTTGAGTGATGCCATACTGCCGAGCAATAGCACGCTGTTTCATGCCGAATTTCGTAAAGCCACCACTAAATGACAAACAGCATTGTCGCGTTGACGGACCATCTCCAGGGGAAGCGGCAATAACTTTTGTAGACGTGCAGCATTTGTTCTCCACTAATACAGAACGCAACAACCCTTATATACCCCATTGTGAAGCCAATCGTCAAATGTACCTGTCCGTACATTTTGTCACTCCACCTGTGATATAATCCTGTTATTGACTTCTTGCTGCGACAGACAATCAGTGACATGGTTCTTTTAACAAAGAAATCACCGAAGCGTAAAAGAAACTCACCAGATTGATATACCGAGTTCAGAAAGTAAACCCAAGTCAAGAATTTTTTTTTTGTCGGGGTGAACTTACTTTTCAAGATGACTTAGAACCAAAAGTTCATTGGAATTATGTTGAAATTACAACATAATTAACATAATTTAATATGCGCCGTTGCCGCCGGCGAAATTACAACGGCGTTCGCCGCCATTGCATTGGGCTGTTTTCTTCGCCCCAAACTCCATTACACACGAGGCCAAGAACGGAGAAAAGGGGGGTGGAGGAGCCGCCAGAGCACGGGCATGGCACCACCTCATCATCAAAGGTGGAGCCAGAGAGCCCTTGCCGAACAACCAGCGCCGAGGTGAGCCAACCGGTAGGCGTGTCATCGGAGTTGGCGGCTTGATCGCACCACGCGCAATATAAGCGCGAGCGCAAGCCTTTTTGTGGCAGATGAGTGAGGGAGCACGACCCGAGAAGTTGAGAGAGGAGGGAGAGAGGATCGACCATTCATTTCTTGGCGCGAACATCCTGCGGCGAGTGAGAGTCAGCACGCTCGTGGGCGATACCAACCAGCACTGACGACCGGGTTTTCACCACTGAACCGGAGCATGGACGCTCAAGCGGGACCTCGACGTCGTGCCGCGATCCCCGGACCTCCCTGCCGCCCGTTCCGTGGACCGTCTGCCCTTCTCATCCCTCCAGCCATTCCTGCCTGCAGTTCCCAATTCGTGTGAGTCTGTCTGTATTGTCCTGTGGGTTTAAGTAAGACTGTTTAAGGATTTGCGCTGTGTCTTCTTCTTCTTCTGTAAATTACTTTCGTTCCCTTCTTCTTTGGTTTTGGTTTTTGTGAAAATAATTAATAAATCCCTGTTCCTGCTTATTCCTTGGTTTCTTTCTCGTCCGATCGCTTTCGTGATTTCCCCATTGAGTACCTGTGGCGCGATTTCGGCCGAACCGCTTACAATCGGGTTTAGTCTTTTGTTAACGGCCCGCGTCGCAGCTCGCTTCGCTTGGCGCAATCCATCTATCACGCTGCGGCCCGGGCGGGAGTATTTCCTCGCTTACCGGAAGGCGCTGGTACATAGGTCATAGGAAGGATTGGCCTACTACCCTATTCAGCGCTGACCGGGAGTGACGTCATACCCCCAGGACCGGTCGGACGGCCAGCTTAACAAGACAAGGGGATTAATCCCCCCTTGCTAACGGGAGTGCCGTCCCCCGGATCCATAACAATATATATAATATATAGTGTTGGCGATGAAATCATCAGAACTGGTATTCCAACCGTCATTGGTTGAATCAAAATTAGTATCCGAAAAATCAGAAACGTCATGTATCTAATATACGACCCATTGTTAGTGAAGAATCTTACTATAATTCACCAAATGTCTGTCCGTCTGTCTGTCCGTCCGTCTGTCCGTCCGTTTGAAGGTACCGGAAAAACGGCTGAACCGATCGCAACGATATTTTGTGTGGGTCATTCCTGGGATCTCCTGGAGTAAAATAGGCTGTATTGTTTTTCCAATTTCAGCGTTGGCCTCCAGCATTTTCAGGTTTGGACTCCCGCATAACGTTATTTTCCCAGGTGCCGCACAAACGGCTGCACCAATCGCTGCATGGCTGCATCGATCGGACTCGGTGACCTTGGACAAAGACCTTTTATAAGGACATGGGTTGAATCCCTGCTTGAGAGAATGCCAACCCCCTCCCCGCCATCAAACCGTCTCTCAAACTCACAATCCCACGAGATATGCGGAAAGGACGACCCAAAAGCAATTATCTTCTTTTTGATTCGTATATAAACATCATTAAAAGTAAATAATGACCTCGGACAAAGTTCAAACAATGTGGGTTTAATCTCTACATGAGAGAATTCCACATAGCTATTTTGGCGGTGTATAAGCCAACAGATCGCTGTCTCCATCGATCTGCCGAGGCCGTAATAGTCCGTGGGCTGAGTAGGGTTTACATGCACCCCCCTCCCCACAACTTAACTTCCCGGGTATGTCCATGTACCCCCACCCTAGGGGTTAGGCAAAACCATGTTAACAGAAAAAAACTCATTCCCTCATAGTTTGACCTCTGGTGACCTCATTAGTGACCTCATTTGCATATAACACATATCATTGTAAAGAGTGTCCCAGGACAAACATTTTGAGGGGTAATATGCAACCATAGGATGACTAGGTAAAAAGTTATGGCCATTTGAATTTCGCCTACCCCTAATTTTCGGAAATCACTGACACAGGGGGGGTAACATCAAAATATGCGTGGGAGGTACCTTGGGAATGAGTTTTTTTTCTGTTAACATGGTTTTTCCTAACCCCTAGGGTGGGGGGTACATGGACATACCCGGGAAGTTAAGTTGTGGGTGGGGGTGCATGTAAACCCTACTCAGCCCACGGACTATAACACCTATCGGCTCAAAATCCTTTAAACTGTTGACTTGGTAGTTTTTACAATGAAGGAAACATTAACAATGTTGTTAAAAGTTTATTTTGTGATTAATTTGTGATTGGAGATATGTTGTTTGGAATGAAAAAAGAGATATCGAGTTCAAGTGAATGACGACATGCCGTGATGGTTTCTACTTTCTGAACGTGAACTTCGCGGATCGCCATATGCAGATACGCCACGGACCCACAATCGATGTTTTTATATGTGAATGTTCCCGTTTGTTTGCGAACGGGTACGTTTTTTTATGGAAGTCCTTCACAAACTTGCTGTCCATGTCTGATGTGCGACTGAAGGTGCTACAGGAATGTGGAATTTATTGGTTTCATGCTTTAGCATTCGCCGTATCTGCATTGCCTGTTTGCTTCTGGCCTCCCACCTGTGCCTAGCACGGGTATCTCACTAGTCAAATTAATTACATCATCGGTCACGTGGTCTGGTGGCCATATTGGATTGAAAATACAAACGTAAAAAAATATTCAAATTCAGAACCCCTTTAATAGATCAATGAAAAACTTCATACATATGATCGACTTGCCATAGGGACTATAGTTTGAAAATTTTAACATCATCGGAAACCTGGTGTGGCAGCCATGTTGGATATAAGCTAAAACCTTAAAAAAGCATCGCTCAAACTACTGAACCAATGGATCTGAAACATTAAGTGTATTATCAACTACTCATGATGATGTGAGGGTGATAACTACATAAAACGTCATCGGTTACGTGATTTGGCAGGCACCTTAAATTGAACGAAAACCTTCAAAAAAATATTCTTCTCTGAAACCATGGAACCAATGGACGCTAAACTTTAAAACACTGTGTCTGATCAAAGTGGAGTTGTATCAAAGAAGGGTGGTGTGGGCCCTGGCCTTAATTGCTTGCAGTTTTAAAGCATGCTTCTATTTAAATATTCCTCTTTATTGATGCATTTTAGCCTTAATGTGCACAAAAGTGGTCGTTAGATATCCTAATAATCAATCAACAATCAATAAAGCTATGGATAATGTTAATGTAGGTGACATAATAGGGTGCATGAATAGAACAACAACAACATGCATTTTAAGGCCATTTTCCCTGCTAGAGTGGGGGTTAGCCAATAGGGTGCATGAATGATACAGGTATATGGGTCATAATAGTAGCGTGTTCAGTTGGTGATAGAATTTTTTTCAGAATGAGCACTGTGGCGAGACAATGCGCTCTACTGAGTGCTGATCTAGTTATAATAATGCAATTGATTAACGCAGTAATTTAACTGTGATAATGAGTGTTTATTGTGTTCAGCAGTTTGCTGCAGTTTTGAATTTGCTTGGTGTTGTCTTGAAGACTCTATTTTACAAGATTTATGTTTGTCATTATACGATTTGTTTTCCATGATGCCTCGTGATTAAATTATGCCTACATTTGGCATGTATATATTATGGATTGCCTAGTTTCAAAGACCAAAGGAATTGCAGCCACTTTTACTGAAATATATCTCCTTTAGCTCTCACCAACAAATCACCAGGAAGATGCCTCTAACATTACTACACCTCCTCTTTCTTTTTCATTTATTGTTCTTTATTGAAAACAGCAAATTATCCTCTTACCATTTACTCCTTTTAAATGTCAGAGGGAATGTCCATGTGCATGTTTCACCAATCTCCACATCCACAGGTGGAAAATGTGAAATACTTTGCATGCAACTAAATGAAGTGGATGGTGTGAGCAACTTTAGAAGTTTTATCCCATCTTCATAATTTGCACCGTATTGCATATGAATTCATGCACAGACCCATCAACATGAATATCTTCAATGTACACATCTTTCATCACATGCTCCTGCTGCGATTATGCTTTACTCACTAGTATTGACTCTTATACTTGATGTCTGACAGCCTAGCAACAGAAGTGAAACCTAATCCCATGTTCAAATGGGTCAGCACAAAAGTTTCCATTCCACTAGATTTACAATTGAATATGCTACCATTGTTGCCCTTATACCGGTATATGTCGAAATAATGGGTAAGTACAGGCGAGTTCTGAAAACGGACAATAAGACAGTACATATCTTACTATAATTCACCAAATGTCTGTCCGTCTGTCTGTCCGTCCGTCTGTTCCCAGGTACCGCAAAAACGGCTGAACGGATCGCAACAAAATTTTGGGTGGGTAATCCTGGGACCCCCTGGAGTAAAATAGGCTATATTGTTTTTCCAATTTTTTTCCCAATTTTTCAATTTTTCCAATTTCCAATTTTCCAGTTTTTCCAAACATGATGGAATAATATTTATTGATATGAACAGTGATGTGGCTTTTATTGAAATTCTACAAATATTGTTTGGATTTTGATTATTTGCATGTGATATGATTTAATGGATGTTTATATAAATCGTTTAAAATAAAAAAAAGGTCAATTCCTGATATTTTGCCTTTTCATTTGGGCCTCCCAATTGAAGCCCCGCCCGTAGGGCGGATACCGTTGCTAGTACATTTAATATGTGGGCTTTTTGCTCTACGTGTGCACTTCAACAACATTAACCAAACGTCTAGACTCGAGAGTTCTTTATGGTCCATGTTTGAGACAAGCAGCACCTGTTTGTTAAACTTGAGATAAGCAGATAGGTGTTTATTATGTGCCAGTGGTTACTGATTCATGATACCTTCAAGCCAAGACCCTGCTTCAGGTCCACAATAACAATGAGTAACCATAGGTAGTCACCTCGAACGCGACAAAGATTGCTAGCACAGGTGGAACAAAGTTATTAGCACAGGTGGGAGGATTATTATTGGATCGAAGCATCAGTGCTTCACTGTGACATAGGAAACAAACATAAGCTCCAAGATTAGGCCCTTGCAACCACAGCCTACGCACTATAAACTTACTGTGCAATTTCAACAAGTGCTGGCAAAATCCATGACCTTAAAGTTTCTCTAAATGCAGCTTCTTAATGCAATGAATGATTGTTACTGATGTTGTGGAAAAGGCAAATTAACTGTTTGAGCATTGAATTATGAAAACCACTACGATGGAAATGCTGACGCGTGGTCGGTGGGATTACTCTTCGCGTGCAACCATTGTCGGCTTTTGTGGATGTTGAAAATCCAGCCAATTGAGCTGCTTCTGTTGATAAAACTCTCAATATGACTGTCAGCTATAGTCCTCAACACTTCCGGTTAATGGACTCGGTTCTCTTATGTGCTTCTCACCATGCTGAGTTCGCCAAGTTTTGACATTCAACTTTTGAAAGCTGTAAAAAGAAGCTTTTAATTTTTTTGAATGAAATTAATTTAATGTTTGTGAGATTACAAAGCATGGTCAATTTTCACTGTTTTACCAACTTATAATTGTGATGTTGCAAATGTCTGGCCTTTTCCAGCTCGAAAGTCCTGGACATAAATTGTTTGCCATTGCAGTCAAGCAAATTTATTTGAAAACGAATGTAAACTCTGCATTTTTTCTTTTTTTTGTATCGGACGATTGGACAAACAAAACATACAATAAAGGGAGCGAGAGACAAGATGGGGAGAGAGAGGGAAGCACACAAGTACAACAGCAGAGAACAGGGACATCGGAAGATCTGTGGGAAGGAGAGGGCTTGGGGAAGCAGGCATGGGAAGGCGGTGTTGGATACTGCAAAACCCTTTGGTATTACGCATGACGTATTATGTAACCTTGTTTCCGTTTCCGGGTAGGCAGAATCAGTTGCTCGATGATGGCCTGCAGCCTAAGGCTTGCGTGTTTAGTCACTGTGTTGTTTGGATAAACTCACGTGTTGATTTCTGCCTCCTTGAACTTTTAACATGGCGTAGTCGGCAAAAGGAACATTCTGCGCAGCTCTGGGTGTGAATCATCGGTTCCAATCCAAGCTGATAACGGTGGATGGCAGCGGATTAACTTTCGATTTCCGTCAGTCGTCATTATTCGCGGGAAGGGGATTTCTCACGTTTGTGTCTGTTTCACTTCTCAGTGAGTACGTTTAACACACAGGAATGCCTCCCAAAGAGAAACCTACGGAGCACTCTCAAGATGTGACCTCGTTGGTGGTTATTATGAAGGACATGATGGCGATGCAGCAACGTGCTATGTTGAACCAACAACAGGCCGCGGCCGATCAGCAGCAGGCACACATGCAGGAAATGAAACTGCTACGTGAGGCCATAGCAGGCCGCCCGCCCACTGATTCTGGTGACGTTGGTGACGATGGTGTTCCAGATCGTCAAAACACCCCTGGGACATCATCTTTATCTGCTCTGAAATTCTCGGTTAAACCCGAGTCTACGACCTTGCGGGATTTCAAGGCATGGAGAGAACAATGGGATGATTACTACCTCATCACACGTCTCGATCGTATGCAAGCTCGTGAGCAGCTAGCAACTCTCTGGAACTGTTTGAAATTTGGCATAAGATCAGTCCTCAAGAATGCCATTAATATCGATTTTACATCGGACAGACTTTCTGTCAGGGATGTTCTCGCCAGCATCGAAGCACATCTACGAGGACAGCGGCACATCATCCACGATCTGGTTGATTTTCATGAGCGGCACCAAGGGGATGGAGAGACCTTCGACTCATTTTATTGTGCACTAAAGGAGATTGCCGCCAATTGTGATCTCTCAACCATGATTGTTGAACAACAGTTTGTTATTCGGATCATCACTGGCATATCTGATTCAGAAGTGCGTCGTAAGCTTATGGCTGAGAGAGATCTCACACCACAACGTACTCTGGACATGTGCCGTAGCGAGGAAGCCAGCAGGAAGGCTGACGATATGATGGCCAGACGTCAGTCCCGGGCCGTCATTGCTAAAAATTCTCGTCGACCATTTTATCGTCGCAGTCAGTCCCGACCCGAGACCACCAATTGTGGAAATTGCAGGGGCGATGCCCACAATAACTCAAAGAGCTCATGATAGGAAGTGCCAGAAGTGCGGCACCATGGCCACTTTGCACGTGTATCTCGAAAATCGAAGGGGGGGGGGGGGCAAGCCTGTATGGAGAGCTAGACAGCACAATGACAACAAGCAACCGCAGCTGTTTGGCGGATTGTCTTGGTCGCTGATGTGTTTCGCACATTGCAGAGGAAGCAACATTCACCTTGGATTCGTGTCGACATCGACGACTTCAAGGGTGATTATATTGGTACCCTGGAGGTGCTCCCGGACACAGGAGCTGAGGCAACTATCTTCGGTCCTGGACACCTGCAGCAACTTGGCATGCATCCAGATAACTTGGATGATGGTGATGACCTCCAAGTGGTGAACGCTGATGGTGCTTCAATGAAGTGCATGGGCACTCTTCACGTTGGTATCCGTCATGGAGGTAAAACTGTTTGTGAGACCGTATGTGTGTGCAATGGGGTCCGAACACCTTGTCTGGCATTTTATTTGTTGAACGACTTGACGTGGTGCAATTATGGCAGACCATTCGGACAGTCATACAGGAAAACACAGCCTGTACAACATAACATGGTCAGTCGATCCGATGATGACTCACATTCCATGTCACCAACAAACTCCAGCACATGGGATTTCGGTGATGAACCTAATCAGCAACAACGATCACATGTTCGTGATCATCTGATAGCTGAATTTGCCGATGTTTTCACCACAGACGATAGCATTTGACCTATGGAGGGCGGGGCTATGCGTATTAACCTGAAGGATGACGCTGTACCTTTCCAGCTGAGGAAGGCACGTCCACTACCAGTGGCTTGGCGGGATCAGGTTAAGTCAGAACTTGACGACATGGTGAACAAGGGTGTCATTTCTCCGATGCTAATAGGCCATGGGCCACATATGGTCCACGAGCATCCCCCCCACCTCTAAACCAAACCAACTTTTTTTGAAGCCCAGAGGCATACTAAACACGATTCCAAATGTTACCAAGAAAAATTTAGGGATGCAATGCCCATTTCGGCTCAACAAAGTAGGGTACCCTCATAATTATGCCGACGCTCTCCGACGTCGACCGAACTTTGACTACTGATTATAATCTTCCACCAGAGGCCTCAAATAGCTCCTATTTCAATATATGATATACCAAATGAAAGATTATGAGCTGTTCTTTTTGAATATGTGGTAAATGAAACTATTGGGACAACTAGTTAAATAAACAGCTCTGCGGAACACAATAATTCAACCCGCGACTGCTTCTTCAATGAAATATTGGTATTTATTTCACAATCAGATTTTTTAACATTTATTTACATGGAAACTTTTCAATGTTGTATTAATCTCTTCATCGTGTATTACATTTGCTTTCAGGCGATACCTTCATATTTTTTCTAACAAGAGCCAATCTGAAATAACAGCCATTTGAATGTTTTAGATTCAACGTTTTGGAACGTTAACATGTACTATATTAACAATCCAGTTGCACAGCAATACCTATATTACATAACGTTTTTATATGCATATATACTAAACTGATTTTAAATTTCTTTTGTTGAGAATACAAGATACTAAGCAAACATGTTTATTTATTTTAATCAATAGTTGTGACTCTATCCAATATGGCCATCACATAGTGCCAAAAATCGCTTAACCCTCAAAGCTTTGACAAAGAGAATGTACACATATTCTGCTAAACATGTTTGTTACACACACAATACTAAAAAAACCACACACACACACACCCCCTAAACACACACACCTACACACATACACACACACACACACACCAATAAGCCGTTTGCCCGGGTGTGGTGCCCACAGCCATCGGCGGTCACAGACACACAGACATTTCATTTTGAATTATACATATCAAATATAACATAAAACACAGGAACACATCTGGTTAATCAATTACATTATAGACAAATTTGAAACATGGATAAACATGATTTAGTGTTCATTCTATGTCACTGTCTGTTTCATCTCCATCCAGGGTACTGTTCTCAGCCATGAGTGCATCATCATCATCATCGTCGTCGTCGTCGTTATCGTCGTCGTTGACTGTACCAGGAGCAACGGTACGGGCTAGATCCGAGAGTTGTGCAGGCAACATAGTTCCGTCATACCACAGAGGTTCGAGATGCTCGTCTGTTTGTGTCCATCCGTGGCCATTGTGTGCCAGCGGAACATCAGGTTTAGGGATATGTGCTCGTTTCCAGATTCCCACTTGATAGTTGACTCGCGCAATGTGCTGAAGCAAGCTTCTTCTACAGGGAGGTAAAGTGGCCATGTCGATGTTTTGTGAAGGCGTTAGTATCTCATCACGAGCACATAGCTCATTTATCCTGAGGAGTCGCAGGTCATCCACTTTTAAAACCCTTGGTCTACCATAGATGGCACATGTGAAGGCTTCAAGGTCATCCAGAAGCTGTGAAGGAATGTCCCAAGTATCACCCAGCTGTGCCAACACTGGAACATATCGAGGGATTTTCAGCAGTGTTTTCATAGGCTTTACTTTTCCTATCCCTCTGAATGCACTTGTTGTATCACAGCCGCAAAAGGCATGCAGAGCCATGAGAGCCGTGCAGTATTCGTGGGAGTAGTTATGGGCCAGTTCTGAGATATTGATCAGCTTCTTTTTATTCCCTGTTCCTGTGTCAAAGAGGACTGTGATATCAGCCAGTCGGTGTGCATAGTGCAATAGAATGAAGAAGACGTCTGTGTCAGGACTTTTCACTCGCACATAGTTGAAGTTCTTGCTTTGAGCATACTCACAGTAGAGTATAATCCTCGAGTCTGTTTCTTCTTGTGATGAGGTCATCGAATCTAATAAGTGTGATGAAGTTGTTGTCCCATCTTCAGATGTCAGCTTATGTGGCACCCCATCACATATCAGTATCACGTTTCGTCCATGAAGCTTTGAGGCATACTCATCCGTTCTCCACAACCTGAGCAACATCTGGATAAATTGAAGTTTGTTCTCGTCATTTGACAGGAACTGTTTCCAGTCTGGAGGCTTCTTGGTCGCTCCTCCTTTGATGATCAATTTGTTCCCAACACCTCTCCTCTTCCGTTCCATTGCTTTAACAGAGGTTGGCAGGTACATGTCTGTGCTGAATATGACGTTGTGAGTGTTTGACATGGTGTCAAAAACTTTAGAGCAGATTTCACTGAAGCTTCCGGGAAGATCTTTGAGATAGTAGAAGCATGCATTGCCATCATGCACAGTGAGGGTGTCGTTCTCTGGTGGTATGATGGCATTCTCACACTCCTTGGTCAAGTGGTGAAAGGCTTTACTCTTGTCTGTTTTCGCGAGAAATCCATCTGAAGTCCCAAGGCTGTAAGAAACTGGAGTCAGGGGATACGTCATCAGCTCCTTGAGATCGAGTTGTAGTCCTTCGTTTTGAGACTTCATGAATAGCTTGAAAGCAACATTGCCTTGTTGTTTGTATTGTATGACTTTTTGCTTTCCTGAGCTGATGATTGATACCTTGTTCATGCTTCCCAATGTCCGCAAGTTCATTCGTTTTACGGGCTCAAAGAACTTGCTGTCAGTCTGGAGTCGCTCGATAATGAATGCTTCTTTAGCACGTCTGCCCAGGTTCTCAGCTGCTAGTACGTCCTTGACAACATCATCCGATGCTGCTGCACCAGACGAAAGGATCAGGAGTTTATCTTTGGTTTCCACGTCAAATGGATTCAAGAAGCTTTCAATAGCCTCGCAAGTTTTCACAACATTTTTCTCACTTCGAAGGATCTCTGTTGGGCGAACGTCTCGATGTTTCATTCCCTCTCCAGAGTCGGCCAGCATATTTGCCATGCTGAGAGTAGCATTAACATACTGCGACCTTGCATGTGTGGTTCTCACCCAGCGCTGGTAGGCACTGTAATTCGTCATTATACCTGAAATTCCTGTACCTCCACCACCATGAGACTTGGCATGACGCATAAACGTTTCTTCCATGGTCTTGTCCACGTCACACCTATTGCCAGGGATAAACGAACGTGCCACACTTATGGCACCCCTCTCAAGGAGTTCCTCTGCTCCAGGATGAGATGTTTCTATGTTGGCTATGAAGACTGAAAAGAAGGTCGTGTAGCGAGCATAGTTTTGTGCTCCAAAGCTGAAAAACAAGTCGCTCATCTGGCTGATACACTGAGAGTAGAGCTGAAAGTTGTTCACCTTTACTGCCTCAATCAGCGATAGTACGAGACCAAAATGATCCATGTAGCTAATCCACAGCTGAGCTGTTTTCCCTAGCTTTCCAGATCGAACTTCACTGCAAAATTTGGCATATCGCTTGATGTGCTCAGTGATGCTCTCGTCAGATAGAACTGCGTTCAGATTTTCCGCATTTGGCGAATCAATCAAATGTGTTAGTCTATCCCTTGAGTCATCAGGGAGACTGGTCATCAGAAGGTCAGCATTGTCCTGTTTGCTGAACTGTTCCATGAGTAGTCGTTGCAGTGACTCTAACATGACCTTGTGGCAATGCATTGCTCTTTCATAATGTTTTCCAGTCATCACACCTGTCAGTGAACCAGAACCAATCAACCCAGCTTCTAGCAGGATATCAGACAGACCAGAGCCAAACATCCTCTTGCCGATCACTTTCAGATATGCGCAGGCGAGATGAAAGGTTCCAATCAACACGATGTGTCTCTCGTATCGTATTGGGTTGTTCCATATCAGGGGGAATGCCTTCATGCATACCCCCAAGTCGAATGTGGTAATCACATAGTGTTGATCGACTTCACTGGTTGCCTGCTCAGAATACCGAAGGCATTCCTGTACAGTCTTGTACTCTGTTATCGGTTCAGCTATGACTGGGTAATAGTCGATAGTTGTTAGACTTCGAGGAACTGTTCCTGTCTGCGACAGGAAACCATTCCAGCTTGCAACCTGTTGCTCATCTTTGCATCGATTTCTCAGTAACACCCAGAGGGTCTGTAAATTCATTGATTCTTCACGTGCTTGAACAGCACCAGGATATGTAAGCTGGTTGATGACAAGCAATGGACTATTGCGACGTGCCACGTAACAGTCTGCAAGAGAATCCTGTTTCTTCAGCGTCATTGATCGTTGCTTGTTCTTTGGTAGTGCTGGGATTTCTGGTTTTGAACCACCTGTCTCAGATCCTTCGATATCTTGGAGCATGATCCCATGAGCAGTGTGGACAGAGGACTTGCCAGTCATATCATTAAGCAATTGGTCAAAGTTGTCGAATTCTGAGTGAAATACACTGGGTGCTGTGGGTGACCTTACGATCTGACTTGACAGCATTGAGGATGTTTCAGTCACAGCCTCAGCCAATGCTGTCTCGAGCTCCAAAGAAAAGCTGTAACTCTCACAATGACCAAGACGATTTAAGAGTGTTACTAGCTTCTCACTCCGAAACAGGTGCCGAAGAGTCATACACAGAAGTATGTGCTTTGGGTGCTTCCATGATCCATTTGTTGCCGCTCGACAGAGGTCTTGACCTATTGACTGAACAAGTCTATGAACTCTTGCTGATGTATGAACTGCTTTGCCAGTTATCGCATAGAGTAAGAAACGTTCAATTTCTGCTGGAATTACTATCTGGTTGTTGGTAAGGTCTTGAGCTGTTGGTGGCCATTTGACCTCTGTAGAGTTATTGTATGCCTCTTGTATTGACTGGTGCATTTGTGTGCCGACAAGTGCAACTGTGTCTTCTGAAGCTAATTGATAGGCTTTTCGAACAGCTGAATCGACATTAATTTGAGTATTGTATACCAAGTATGATTGGAAATCTCCCATTTGACAAAATCCCAGGCTCCTTTGGTAAGCATCATATTTCTCGAGCTTCTTCTTGAGGTTGGTGCTCCTGAAGTTGGGATTCGGGTGTGGACTGTCCTGAAGCCTATTGGTGTAGACCTTCAGCAAGACAGATAGCTTCATAATTTTCTTCTCAGCAATAATTTCTTTGCCAACCACTTTTGTCACTTCTGCCATTGCCATCTGGTGAGCTTTTTCTACTTCACGCTGTCTCTCTTGTTCATCAAGTCGATCACTTCGCCATTTTTCAGGGTTCTGTGTGTATCTGTTTCGACATGACCTGTGAAACTTTGCTTCACATGCAAAGAGGTCATGCCCCATGATGCGTAAAAGGAGAGTTTCATCATTTCGCACCTCTGCTACATCAATGACATGTTTCCAGCCTTCCCGTTCAAAGTCTATGAGGCCTTCGGTTGTCCAGCTGCCTTGGATTTTTACTTTCTTTCTTGCTTCTGATCTGCAGAAGATACAATCAGCATGGAAGATAATGTGATCACTAGATGATCGGCGGGTTGATCGGGATTCTGGCAAAGATGATGTTTCTGCTTCTTTTAAGCGGTTCAGATTCATCGTAAAACGTTGATAGCATTCCCGGTGAAAACCATGCACTTCTTCAATAATGTCAGGTAGTTTTCTGCATGATTCTTCAAGTCGATAGGGTGAATCTTGAGGTTCAGCCATTCTTCTACGCTTGATCTCCTTCAACTTTTCCATCTTCAGTTCCGGATCCTTTACATTCGTCATCAGCTGTATTGGTCCATACTTCAGCCCTGGTACGTGTATGATGCAAATGGGTTCCGTGTCAGATGTACAATGCTTTCGCTTCTTGTGGGATGTCGAAGCCATGGTTAGATGCACGGTTCCCCAAGTATAGATGTCAGCATCGCAGTCTAAGTCCTACTCGCATCTGAAAGTACACATAAAATAAGAATTAAAAAAGCAGTTACTATTTTGCTTAAGTTAATAACAGGGGTTATTTATCCATATATCAAGATATCCATTATTTATAATTAGTATAATCTGCAAATAGAAAACTTAAATATGTAAATTGACAGCAGTTAAACTTAATTAATTCAAATGGTTGTTACCTGTTTTCTTCCATATTGAGGAGAGATCTTAACTATGTATTTAAAACATTCATTTGTGGAAAATGAATCTGAAATGCAACTAAAATAGGCATGGGTTACATATTCATTTCTTTTAGTGACAATCCCCATAGTTGTAGGAGAGGGCACTGTCATGTCACTTTTGGTGGCAAATTTGGATTTTGCTAGCTAGTGACAATTTTTCTTGTGATCTAAAAAGTGAATCAATTAATTACAATGCATATAAAAACATTACGGGATCATGCCGATGGGTATTGCCTGCATAACTGGATTCAATATAGTGCATGTTAACGTTCCACAACGTTGAATCTAAAACATTCAAATGGCTGTTATTTCAGATTGGCTCTTGTTAGAAAAAATATGAAGGTATCGCCTGAAAGCAAATGTAATACACGATGAAGAGATTAATACAACATTGAAAAGTTTCCATGTAAATAAATGTTAAAAAATCTGATTGTGAAATAAATACCAATATTTCATTGAAGAAGCAGTCGCGGGTTGAATTATTGTGTTCCGCAGAGCTGTTTATTTAACTAGTTGTCCCAATAGTTTCATTTACCACATATTCAAAAAGAACAGCTCATAATCTTTCATTTGGTATATCATATATTGAAATAGGAGCTATTTGAGGCCTCTGGTGGAAGATTATAATCAGTAGTCAAAGTTCGGTCGACGTCGGAGAGCGTCGGCATAATTATGAGGGTACCCTACTTTGTTGAGCCGAAATGGGCATTGCATCCCTAAATTTTTCTTGGTAACATTTGGAATCGTGTTTAGTATGCCTCTGGGCTTCAAAAAAAGTTGGTTTGGTTTAGAGGTGGGGGGGATGCTCGTGGACCATATGTGGCCCATGGCCTATAAGCGAGCCTTCGGATTGGTGTCATCCACTTGTGGTTACTCCGAAACCTAATGGTCACATTCGCATGTGCGTGGATTTCCGAATGTTGAACCGCCACTTCAAACGCCCTGTATACCCTCTCATCACACCTGCTGAGGCAGTCTCGTGTGTGAAGAACGCTTGCTTCTATACTGTATATGATGCGACCAAGGGATACTGGCAAATTCCTCTGGACGAGGCCAGCCAATCTTCCATCCCAGACTGGCAAATTCCTCTGCCATCCCAGATACTCCATCACGCCACCCAGTGGATAGCCCATTGCCAGATGATGAGGAGGCGGAGATACACGTTCAACACCATGTACACCAAGTCATCTTGGCGGCAGTAGCGAATGTTGATGATGGAAGTCAAGATCATCTACGTGATCCTATACTCGATAAACTCGTGCTGAAGCACGACGCGATGAGGAATACTGCGTACTAGCTCATGCAGTAAATACCGGCTTTTCAGCAAACTGTAGCGAGGGGGACCATCGCCTCAAGGCTTACTTTTCGATACGTGATCAGCTATCAAGTGACGATGACATCATACCCTATGGTCAACACATTTATTGTCATACCTCGTGCACCTCTACGGAGGTATTGAATCGACTACACGACTCACATCAGGGCATGGAACGTACAAAACGCCGAGTTCGACAGATTGTGTATTGGCCAAATATCAACAATGATATCGCCAACGTGACTCGCTCGTGTCCTGTGTGTCAGGAGCGAATGTCCAGCCTTCAGAAGGAACCATTAATGGGCGATACACTACCACGGCGTGTGTTCGAGGAGGTATCTGCCGACTTGTTTTTCCACCCGGGAAAAACGTATCTGGTCTACGTCGACCAGATAGATCTAGATGCATGGCCACTCTCTGGGTGGCCATGCATCTATTTTTTCATGCGTGACCCCACGTCAAGTGACCTCATCCAAACTCTACGGTTATTCTTTGTGGATCTGGGTGTCCCAGTTCGACTTCGAACCGATGGTGGCCCACAATTTGCATCCTATGAATTCCGAAGATTCATGGACCGTTGGGGAGTTCACCATGGCTTCTCCACACCACACCTTCCACGCTCGAATGGACATGCAGAAGCAGCGGTCAAAGCCATTAAGATACTGTCCACTAAGACTACACACAACGGCAATCTCGACGATGATACATTTTGCCGTGGCTTGCTCGAATGGCGAAACACGCCACGCACATCTGGAAGTTCACCGGCTCAAATTCTCTTCGGGCATCCAACACGTACTGCTGTTCCTGGACATCAGCGCACTTTCACACCCGAGTGGCAGATGGCTGCTGCCAAGTGTGATGCTAAAGCCGCCGAGATACGGGCGAAAACCAGCACGCATTACGACCAATCGTCCAAACCTCTCACGCCATTTCGTGTCGGCACCGAGGTGTTGATACAAGATCCACAGACGAGGCATTGAGATAAGACCGGTGTGGTCATCGGTGTTGGACATCACCGGGACTATCATGTGAAACTTCCGTCGGGCAGAGTTTATTGGATGAACCGGTGTTTCCTTCGTCAGTATGTCCTCAATGCTCCGCTATGGATGGTGAGGGTCAAAAGCCATCTTCTGTTGGAAGCAAGGACAGACCAGCTTCCTACCCACCTAAGCGAGTGAGATTTAACTTACCACTCCGTCGCAGCACACGCGAACGCCGGGCACCTACACGACTTCATTTGTAAATTGTTACGCATGAACTGTTGCTATATATTGCTTTGTGTTCTTGTTACCACACGTATGGTTATGGGTATGGATGGTAGTATGTACTCATGCATGTGGATCGACTTGGGGGACTGTCACTTCTTGGAAACCTCTTCCATATGTCGTCGGTTTAAAGGGAAGGGGAGATGTTGGATACTGCAAAACCCTTTGGTATTACGTATGATGTATTAGGTAACCTTGTTTCCGTTTCCGGGTAGGCGGAGTCAGTTGCTCGATGATTGCCTGCAGCCTAAGGCTTGCGTGTTCGGTCACTGTGTTGTTTGAATAAACTCACATGTTCATTTCTGCCTCCTTGAACTTTTAACAGGCGGGGGAGGGGGGGGGAGGGAGGGGTGGGAGAGGTTGGACACTGCTAGAACGTCCAGGAAAGAAGTCGGTATTTCCAAAAAAAGAAGAAGTTGATCTGGGGTGAATTAACGGGGGTAGAGGACATCAAGGTTTTGGATGGGGGAAGATAAGAGATGGTGGTGAACAGCTGTGTTAATGACCTGGAGGGAGGAGTGGGATTGAAGAGAGTGAGGGAGTTTGTTCCAGAGGCGGGAGTAAAGAGGAGTGAAGGTGAGCAGAGTGTCTTGATTTTGGCAATTTCACCAGAAGTACTTCTCAGAGCCATGGACTCCCTCTTTGGGAATGTTGAGCTTGTTGCAACCCTATTTTGATTTGCAGATGCCTTCCTATCAATGTACTCTGTACCTTGAAAACCCTCAAGAGATGTAAAAGTAGGTGGAGTAGTATGATAATGCTTACTTACTCCTGTGCACTGCACTAAATGGACTTTGGTATATGCATGCTTCACAATTAATTTAAAATCGCTGTACAGCTTTAGGTTTTTCAGCATTGTGTTCACTGATCGGACAAAAGACAAAAGATAAGAAAAAGAAGAAGAACTAGAACGGCACTCAGTAGAGCACATAGTATCGCCTCGCACACTCATTCTGAACAAGAATACCATCGTCAACTGAACACGCTGCTATTAGGGCCCATATTCCCATATCATCCTTGCACACTATTATGTCACATACATTGCCATTATCCATAGCTTTATTGATTATTGATAGATTTATTAGGATATTTAATGACCACTTTTGTGTACATTAAGGCTAAATTGTGTCAATGAGGGGGAATATGAAAAAAAATTCAAGCTATAGTTTGGCTAGTCAATGGCTAGTAAATTATAGGTATGAAGTTTTGCATTGATCTGTTAAGCAGTTCTGGAGAAGAAGATTTTTTTTTACATTTTTACTTTCGATCGAATATGGCCACCAAACCACATGACCAATAATGTCATAAATTTAAATCTTCATTTCACATTGAGTCATAGATCAGATGTATGAAGTTTTGATTTTCGGATAAGGATTTTGATTTAACCAATTATGGGTGAATGTCACTTCACCAATGGCATCTTCCTATATACTCAATACCTATATACCCAATGGAGAATTTACGACATATACCAAGTTTCAATTTTTTTTGTTGGCCCATTTCGGAGATGTCTAATTTTTTTTTACTTTAATCCAATATGACTGCCATACTGTGTGACATATGACGTCATCGTTATCAATAAAATATTCTCCATGGGAAGTCCCTTATATGTTTAAAGTTTTGCATTGATCAGACAAGCTGTTGCAGAGAAAAAACGTTAAAGTGAAAATATAGATGTGGAGACACAGACAGGCTTTACAAATATAGACATTGGCATTACAAAGGTCTGGCGCGCAACCCCTTTGGGGCGAGAAAAAAAATGGTTGATTTGTCCACCATTAAAGATGAAAATGTGCTGACGTTTCCTTTGTTGAAGCCTAAAGGAGAGAAGGGAAAACAAGAAGTGGTTGATTTCAGGGCGGTGATTTTTGAGCCATATGGTCTGGATTTGATTCTTTGCCTGACGATAAAACTGTCAGATTGTTGCTTCGCAGACATGGAGTTGTCTTAATGAGTGCGCCTTCCTTCGGATACACGTTAAGCCAGTGACCCATCTGTGAGCATTAGTTGGTGGAAGGTAATGATCCTTCAGTGTATTTTGGAAAATAAGCAGCGACTTATTGACAGGGCCCTAAACAAATTGCAAATTCCTTCCCTGACTCGCCAACATGCACTTTACAAGCATGGAGAGTACAGTATATCCAACACCCACTATCATACTTTGAAGGAGGCTGGTTTTATGCAATGAACTGAAATAGGCTGGTTTGATGATGATGACAGTTACTGTTTTTAACTTCCTTTTCTTCCAAATTGAAGTCCCTGCAAGCCAAGAAACTAACAGGGTGATTGGATTTCCCAATGATGTGCATGTGTGATGTGACTAGCGGAGCACATGAAGCATATCAAGTGGACAACCCATATATATAGCTGGGAAAATTTTTAATATCTGCAGATGTAAAATTTACAGTTGCAGACAGATATAGTAATTTGGTTACAACTGTATGCTATTAGAGTAATCTCTTTCAATCCTGCCAAATTTTACTACTGCTTTAGTGAAAAAGGTTGTAATCTATCTTTTGAGCCATTGCATCTCTTCTCACTGCTTTCCGTTGATGTTGCGTCTCCTCGTCATGGTTTTGGGGGAACTTCATTTCATTTTCATACTATATCTGTTGGCAATAATTTTTTAATAATAAGGTCAACGAAGATATGGTGAACAGCCATTTTGAAAAGCAACACTTTATCATTTATCAAAAGTCGTGGCCAAAAATATTGGCACCCTTGCACAATGCACATTCTTCTAATAATGCAACATTTCTTCCAGAAAATTGTTGAAATTAAAAAATATTTTGGTATCCACAAATGTATTTCTTTGGTTTGCAGTAGAACAAAAAAAAAACAACTGAAAAATGACTAAATCTTAGCTTATTCCACACAGAAATCCTAAAATGGCCCCAACAATATTATTGGCACCCTTTAGAAGTTGCTAGAAATAATTAGATTTCAAGCAGGTGATTCTCCTTTACTTTGGAATTGAACTCACCTGTGGTGAATTGCAGGTGCCTGCAATATAAAAACCACTCATTCAACCAGTTTGAAGAGAGAAAAGGAGTTATTCTGCTGTTTTGTGTCACTGTTTGTGTCACCGCAATGAGCATGGAAAAAATAAAGAAAACCAGAGAATTGTCTGAGGAGGTCAGACACAATATTATAGCCAAGCATGGGCAATCTCAAGGCTACAAGTCCATCTCCAGAGACCTTGATGTTCCTGTGTCCACCATACGCAATATTATCAGGAAGTTTAATGCCCATGGCACTTTAGCCAACCTCCCTGGACGTAGCAGCAAGAGAAAACTTGATTGAAGATTGCAGTGAAGGATTATTCGACTGGTGGAAAAAGCACCTCGATCAGCTGCCAAACAGATTCAAGCTGACCTTCAGACACAAGGTACGACAGTTTCAACTAGCACCATCCGTCGCCAACTCAATGAAAGGGGGTTCTATGGTAGGAGACCCAGGAGGACCCCACTGCTGAGAGAGAGACATAAGAAAGCCCAACTGGAGTTTGCCAAAACACACCTGAACAAGCCAAAAACCTTCTGTGGACAGATGAGACCAAATTAGAGCTTTTTCGTAAAGCACATCATCTCTACGTTTACAGAAAACAAAATGAAGCCTTCAAAGAAAAGAGCACCTTCCCTGCAGTCAAACATGGAGGAGGTTCAGTGATGTTTTGGAGTTGCTGTGCTGCCTCAGGCAATGGGTACCTTGAATGTATGCATGGCATCATGATATCAGGAGTTACCAAGGCATTTTGGAGCGCAATGTTCAACCCAGTGTCAGAAAGCTGGATCTCTCTTGAGGTTCATGGGTCTTGCAGAAGGACAATGACCCCAACACACACTTCAAAAAGCATCCAGGAATGCTTCAAGACAAAACTCTGGACTGTTCTCAAGTGGCCAGCAATGAGTCCAGATCTAAATCCCATTGAACACCTGTGGGGAGATCTGAAAACAGCAGTTGGGAGAAGGCAGCCTTCAAGTCTGGGAGAACTGGAGCAGTTTGCACAAGAAGAGTGGGCCAAACTGCCAGTACAGAGGTGTAGGAAGTTCATTCATGGCTACAGGAAGCGCTTGACTGCAGTTATTTTGTCGAAAGGCTGTGAATGAAATGAATGAATGATCGTTTTAAGGCAATTTTTCCTCGATACAGCAGGGGTTAGCCTTGTGGGCTCCATAACCTCATGGTTCCCTTTTTGAGGCAATGTTTTTTCATGGCCGGATGCACTTCCTGACGACAACCCTTAGTCGCCTCTTACGATGTGCAGGGATAGTGTACCTATTCTAAATCGGGGTACACACCGGGATCATGCATCCCAGCGAGCTGGTACTCAATTTGCCGACCTCGGAAGGATGACAGGCTGTCAACCCCCCTGGCGTTAATTCAGCGATCGACCGGGATTTGAACTCAGGATCCGAGGATCCCAAGCCGGCACCCTAACCGCTAAGCCAACACCAGGCTGGAGAGTAGAGAGATATTGTTTCCTGGCTCTCCTGAGGGTAAACACACACTTGTTCCGAGCTTTGTGAAAGGAACTGAGATTACCTTCAGTTGGATTTGCCTTCCATGAGGAAGGGAGGAAGGGTATGACAACTGAAGACAAGATGGGATAAATCTGTGCATGAGAGAGAGAGAGCAATTTACTTTGGAAGAATTCCCAGGATGAGTTGATGTCAGAGGCAGTAGAGATGGGAGACCAGTCCAGATGATTGATGGCTGCTTGAAGACCGTGCCAGTCGGCCTAAGTGAAATGCCAGACTCGTCGACGCTGAGGAGGCTCTCTGAGAATGGCCAGAGGGATGTCCACTTTAAGAAGGAAATGATGAGATGAACCGATTGGAGCAGAAGAAGAACAGCAGACATTTGCAGGGAAGTTAGTCATAACCAAGTCTAGAAGAGAAGATGTTCCGTTGACTGAGATACAGGTCGGGAAGTTGACAGATTTCATTGAGGTTTGGGAGGTTTGATCCCCCAAAATAGGTATTTGCTTATTTCTCAGAAACTACCCACACAATTCCGATGAAATTTGACCACAACCTTTATTACTCGTGATGTAGCAAAGTTTGTTCTCGCCATTAAAAAAAATTGGGGCCTGAGGAGGTCTAGGGGGAGGAGGGTTTGCCCTTCCTGCCCCCCAAATTAGGTATTTACCTTCTTCTTCATTACATATTTAGTGGGTTATCCATGCCCACCTATGGTTCCATGGTTCTACCAGGTGTTCCCAGGGGCATTGCCCCTATTTTTACAATTTGTTATCTATACAAAATTTTATGGTTGGAAAAGAAGCAACATTTGGGGGGGGGGGGGGAATGGGATATTATTTTGACAGTGGCAGTTGTGAACAGGCAGACATGGGATGAATGAATAAAGGGGTGATGGTGAGAACGTTTGTGGGAGGTCAGCAGAGGTATAAAATATCACCGATGAGAATAAAAAATGACTTGAGATTGTCCTGGGCTGTCACTTAGAAAATTCTGGAAGAAAAGGACAGAACATAAAAGGGAAACCATTCAACAAGTTGGATAAAGGTGGATAAGAATTAGGAATAAGAATCAAATTTGGAAGTTTAAAGCCTTTGCCAGAATGGAGTTATTGTACTTATGCTTATTTAAAGGGCCGCGAAAAAGGAGAGAACTGAAAAAGCAGGGATTGTAAGATGAGATTACTGATTGTTGAAGACAGAGAGAAAACAGTCTTTCTTTGATTTAAAAAAAATTCAACATGAGGTCTTGTGCTCAATCTGTGAGTGATTCCAATAATGTTTTGAGCTTTGGATTCCATAGCATTGAGTTTAGACTGAGACGTGGAATGCACGGACAGCAAACACAAGAGAAAACCAATGCTTTATCAGCCATTATAAATTCAGAGGAACCAAGAAAGAAGAAGGCCGTGAGAAGCGTTTATCGAAGACATATTTGTGTACTTTCGGTCTTCAACCAACTTTGGTCGTACCTTAAAATGCAGCACATCGCAGGTCTACAAGAGCTCCATCTTGTTGTTGTTCTTCTCCGACTCCATGTTCTCACATGTAACTTCTCCATGTTCGCTGAGCTACCAAATATTACGTCTCGGGTGTCAATAATTTTTTCAATGCCATTTATTTTTATTTTCTGATTTAAAAGGATATATTAAGTTATGAATCAAAAACAAAGGTTCTGTAATATTAACAGTGAAATAAAAAATTGTGGAGACCAAATGCTTTTGTTAATTTCAACTTAACTTTGGAGAAAATTGTGAGTTATTTGAAAAAAAAAGTGCAAGGGTGCCAATATTTTTGGCCACGACTGTATGCTGGCATTTAGTATGTTACCTCCATTTGTGTGGGTTGTTGAAAGCACGTATTTTATTCCAAAATCCTTCAGTGTCCCCACATTATTATAATCTCCTACGTTATCCACAACTTCCTATTTGCACAAACAATCTTTTCTTCAATATGCTTTTATTCTTGATGTGACTTTACTTATTGTGGAGGACGGTGTGTGGGAAGGTTTGGAGTGAGGAAGATCCCAATCCGCATAAAAGAATGAGCTACATGTTGAAAGAAGACACTCGGCAGCATGCTGGTAATAAAATGGGAAATATAGTCAGAGCGAGGTCGATGCGCTGAATTCTCACCGTGTTCTTTACAAATGTGAGCCTATTCCATCCTCGACCTGAATTCTATTCACACGGCACGTGTCTCAATGCAGACTCACGGCCGGCATTGATAGCTTGACCATTTCATTCGATTTCCCTCGCATTGTTTTGTCTGTTGTTTTGGAGGACAGAATTCTGCCTCTATTCAGCCATTTCATTCATTGGCATGGATATTAAATAATGTCATACTAGGTATGGCAGATTTACCTCCGAGGAACCTCAGCTTTGTCAATGCTGATGTCGGTCTGTATTGGCAGGTAATTTTAACGATAGGTTTTATCATCTGTAAGTTGACAAATGTATGCTAAGAGCTACGTATGTGGAAGCAAAGGAAAGTTGACGTTTCGGGCATTAGCCCTTCATCGGAGCAAGAGATAATTGGACATTAGCCTTCTCTCGCTCCAAAAAGGGCTAACACCTGAAAGATTACCTTACTCTTATCTTACCTCTTAACTCTAAACTCTTACCTCTCCCATCCCCACCCCCCTTCCCATGCCGCCTCCCCCCCAGCCCTCTCCCTCCCACAGATCTCCCGATGTCCCTGCTCTCAAATGTTGTACTTGTGTGCGTCCGCCCTCTCTCCCCGTCTTTTCTCCCGCTCCCTTTATTTCGTCTTATGTGTCCATTTGTTTTTTTGTCATTAATGTTCGCTCTCACACGAGCCTCGATCTTGTATACAATAATAATAATAATAATAATAATAATAATAATAATAATAATTTTGAATGATGCCAAACAGTGAGCCACGTGTTGAAAGAAGACACTCGGCAGCATGCTGCTAATAAAATGGCAAAGGAGTCAGAGCGAGGTCGATGTGCTGAATTCTCACCGTGCTCTTTACAAATATGAGCCGATTGCCTCCTTAACCTGAATTCTGTGCACACGGCACGTGTCTCAATGCAGACTCACGGATGGCACACACTGTGCTTAGTAAACAATGATGGAGGTTGTTACCAATAAGGTGTAAAGCAGTGATTGGATGATCTTGTGCAGGAAGTTAGGTTTTGGTCTAAACATAATAATAACACTATTACCATGCACATTTTGACGATGAAATGGCTTGGGATCACCATTTTCATTGTAAGTTAAATTTACATAAAAAATAATAATAAGTAAATAAAAACAAAGGGTTGTTTTGTATGCTAAGTCGAAGCTCGTGCAAAAGCTGACACATAGAACATATAATAAAGGGAGCGGGTGACAAGAGGGGGGTCTCAAGAGGGGATGGGTCTCAAGAGGGGATGGGTCTCAAGAGGGAATGGGTCATCCCATCTAATCTCCCTTATGCACGGATCCATCCCAACTAATCTCTCCTTTATGCACAGATTCATCCCATCTCATCTCTCCCTTATGCACAGATCCATCCCATCTCATCTCCCCCTTATGCACAGATCCATCCCATCTCATCTCATCTCTCCCTTATGCACAGATCCATCCCATCTCATCTCCCCCTTATGCACAGATCCATCCCATCTCATCTCTCCCTTATGCACAGATCCATCCCATCTCATCTCCCCCTTATGCACAGATCCATCTCATCTCATCTCTCCCTTATGCACAGATCCATCCCATCTCATCTCTCCCTTATGCACAGATCCATCCCATCTCATCTCATCTCTCCCTTATGCACAGATCCATCCCATCTCATCTCCCCCTTATGCACAGATCCATCCCATCTCATCTCTCCCTTATGCACAGATCCATCCCATCTCATCTCTCCCTTTTGCACAGATCCATCCCATCCCATCTCTCCCTTATGCACAGATTCATCCCATCTCGTCTTCAACATACGTATACAGTATGTATCGATGCAAACCCACAGATAATTGGCGTATTTTAGTGGGATTTATTCATTTATTTATATTTCTTTTTGGTTTCATTTTCTTTGATTGTGTGTACTCGTGCCTATAACCTCAAGGGACTGCAGATCTACTCTCCTGACCCTAAATTCCCGGACCGATCAGTCTCTCATCCAACCCAAAGCCTGGTTACATGCAAACCCCACCCCATGATATTAATTGCTAAAAAATTATAGCACATAAAAATACAAAACAACCATGACTTTTTCGAAGAGAAATATTAATGGTCTGAGGCAGTATGTCCCTCAAGTGTGTTATAGCTGGCAAAGCCGGTGTTGTGAATGAACGCGTACGTATTATGTTGAAAAGCCAGATTTTGCTGAATCCCTTGAGAATTTCGAAGCTTTGACGCACCAAATCGCTCAATGGAGGCCGCCATCTTGTGGATGCGGAAGTATGCATAACAAATTGAAGAAAGTTCAATAGGAGTTTGTTTCACCCGTCTTTGTTTGATTCACAATCTTATGCACCTCTAATTTGTAATTAAAACAAGTACAGATACATTCAAAGTACACCGCCCCCATGCCAAATAATTAAATATCCTACAGCGCGGCATTGCCGGGGCGCCTCTGGTGCCCGGCAATACCGCAGTGCACCTCATAGATGCCAATGACCAGGTGATTTGGCTGCAAAGGATATTTTTGATTTATTAATTAATCAATTAATCGATTAATTATTTAATTATTCGATTAATGACAAAAAAAATTATTTTTTTTAAGTTACAGATTCTGATGAAATGGTAGTTTATGTGTTCTCTGACCAAATTGATTAATAATTTAATTTTTTTATGATTATTATTTATTTATTTTCATTATTAATCATTTATTTGTCTTCTTTCTCATTTGGCCAATATCTCAGGCACCTTTTGAGCTCAGAAGCTAATATTTGGACATGAGTGACCAAGTGATGTGGCTATCAAGGATATTTTTGATTTATTGATTAATCAATTAATCAATGTATCGATTAATTATTTAATTATTCGATTAATTACTACAAAAAATTTTTTTTCGCCAGTTACAGATTCTGATGAAATGGTGGTGGTTTATGTGTTCTGTGACCGAATTGATAAATAATTTAATTTTTTAATGATTATTATTTATTTATTTTCATTATTAATTATTTATTTATTTTCTTTCTTATTTGGCCAATATCTCATAGTAAGGGAAACATATGAAAATCTGTTAACTAAATTGTTACCAAAAAATTTCTTCACCAATATGTTTGTAAAGGTGTGTAATAACATGTGTTAAAATGTTGAAGGTCAACTCCCGTGGGAAACCCAGATAAAAAGCTGTTGAATTCGGGTACCGAAAAATTATTTTCGAGAATTTTTATTTTTTTTAATCGGCCCTTAAGTAACTTATGAGGGGTCAAATAAGGGTTTTTCATGATTCTGAGTTGATTGTTAACATTTATATTTCACCACAGACACTCCTTTGTGGAAAAATAATTTCTAAATATATCTCATTTTCTACTTTGCAGGACATGGAGTCTAGCAATATGGATGAAGACGTTACTCCACCTGTGCTCAATTGCTTCATCTGTGCACGCTCGGATACACCAGCTGAAAGGCTCATACAGGCAACTCCAAAGGGATACTCAACTTTATTGAAACAAGCAGAAACTGTCGAAAATGTTACTGTTGTGGAACGTATGAAGGAGGCTCAAAAGGAAGGAAAACTGAGGTACCACCAGAAGTGTAAAAATGATCTGTACAACAACTTTGTTGCAACCACCAAGAAGTCAGCTCAAGCATCAAAGGCAGAGAAAGAGTCATCAAAGTTGAAGAGAAGACGCACTACTTGTGAGTTCAGTTCATCAACTGGCTGCAGTTCTAGAAGATCACAGTCAGTTGACCTCCTGTATAAGGATGTATGCATTCTTTGCAACCAACCAGCCCAGCTCTACAAAAATAATCCAGCACAAGCTAGAAAGAAATACAGAGTGCCAGATAATTTGACTGCAGATACACTGAAGGCAAGCTTGCTGAAGACAGCACGGAGTCGCGGGGACGTCTGTCTTGACAATCGGTCTCAAGAACATCTGAAGGCTTGCAGGAACAAGTGTCAGCTGACTATCGATGTCAGTCATACTGTGTGTGGTGGGGTATGACTTTGGACCTAAATCAATCAAGGCAATATCATTGGATATGAACTTGAGTGCCGTCTTTATGATCTGAGTCTTCTCATCTCCATGGTCAAGATTAGCATGATGCGCTCGCAGAATATTGTCGGTGCCATCTTTGAGACAGAGTACATCTGCCCTTCTTTCCTGTGTCGTGAAATACAAAGTGTCTTCGTATTTCTCTAGAAGTTTTATCTTTAGCCAATGCTTTGAATAAGAAAGGCTCTTCTCTGGTGACTGATCAAACTCCTGCAGCTTTTCATGGACTTGGTCCATGTTCATTACCCCATGCTCTAATTCTGAGTCTAACCATTCGCAGAATTCAATAAAAACTGCCTCTCGCTCCTCATCAATACTCCTCTGTCCTCTCTTCCTTTTTCCTTCCTCATCAGTCTTGGACAAACTGTCACCTCTCGCAAACATAAGTTTGCATCGCAAATGGTACAGTGTTTCTTCTGCTACCAAGTCGTTGATTCCTTCCAGGCGTCCAGTGACTTCAGTGCCCCAGTCATCCCCGCGACTCCGTGCTGTCTTCAGCAAGCTTGCCTTCAGTGTATCTGCAGTCAAATTATCTGGCACTCTGTATTTCTTTCTAGCTTGTGCTGGATTATTTTTGTAGAGCTGGGCTGGTTGGTTGCAAAGAATGCATACATCCTTATACAGGAGGTCAACTGACTGTGATCTTCTAGAACTGCAGCCAGTTGATGAACTGAACTCACAAGTAGTGCGTCTTCTCTTCAACTTTGATGACTCTTTCTCTGCCTTTGATGCTTGAGCTGACTTCTTGGTGGTTGCAACAAAGTTGTTGTACAGATCATTTTTACACTTCTGGTGGTACCTCAGTTTTCCTTCCTTTTGAGCCTCCTTCATACGTTCCACAACAGTAACATTTTCGACAGTTTCTGCTTGTTTCAATAAAGTTGAGTATCCCTTTGGAGTTGCCTGTATGAGCCTTTCAGCTGGTGTATCCGAGCGTGCACAGATGAAGCAATTGAGCACAGGTGGAGTAACGTCTTCATCCATATTGCTAGACTCCATGTCCTGCAAAGTAGAAAATGAGATATATTTAGAAATTATTTTTCCACAAAGGAGTGTCTGTGGTGAAATATAAATGTTAACAATCAACTCAGAATCATGAAAAACCCTTATTTGACCCCTCATAAGTTACTTAAGGGCCGATTAAAAAAAATAAAAATTCTCGAAAATAATTTTTCGGTACCCGAATTCAACAGCTTTTTATCTGGGTTTCCCACGGGAGTTGACCTTCAACATTTTAACACATGTTATTACACACCTTTACAAACATATTGGTGAAGAAATTTTTTGGTAACAATTTAGTTAACAGATTTGTGAAATATCTCATAAAATGCCCTTACTATCAGGCACCTTTTGAGCTGGGAAACTAATATTTGGACATGACAGTGACCAAGTGATGTGGCTATCAAGGATATTTTTGATTTATTGATTAATCATTTAATCGATTAATTATTTATTGATTCATCAATTAATTATTTAATTTTTTATTAATGACTTATTTAATTAAATTTCTAAAAGATACATCTTCGGATGAAGCACGAGTGGTTTAGTTATGCTATTAGCCAATTGATTATGAAAATATTTTGTGATAATCTTTTATTGATTTTAATTATACAATTAATCAATCAACTAGTGTCCACCTCTCCTTCCCAATGCAGCCTCAATGAGCTGCACTGCGGTATTGCAGGGCGCCAGAGGCGCCCCGGCAATGCCGCGCTGTAGGATATTTAATTATTTCGCATGTGGGCGGTGTACTTTGAATGTAGCTTTACTTGTTAGAAATTTAATTAAATAAGTCATTAATAAAAAATTAAATAATTAATTGATTCACCAATAAATAATTAATCGATTAAATGATTAATCAATAAATCAAAAATATCCTTGATAGCCACATCACTTGGTCACTGTCATGTCCAAATATTAGCTTCCCAGCTCAAAAGGTGCCTGAGATATTGGCCAAATGAGAAAGAAAATAAATAAATGATTAATAATGAAAATAAATAAATAATAATCATTTAAAAATTGCATTATCAATCAATTCGGTCACAGAACACATAAACCACCACCATTTCATCAGAATCTGTAACTGGGAAAAAAAATAAAAAAATTGTCATTAATCAAATAATTAAATAATTAATCGATTAATTGATTAATTAATAATGAAATGAAATGACGATCCTCCTAACGACGATCCTAACGATCCTAATTGATTTATCAATAAATCAAAAATATCCTTGATAGCCACATCACTTGGTCACTCATGTCCAAATATTAGCTTCTGAGCTGAAAAGGTGCCTGAGATATTGAAAATAAATAAATAATAATCATAAAAAAATTAAATTATTAATCAATTCGGTCAGAGAACAAATAAACCACCACCATTTCATCAGAATCTGTAACTTTAAAAAAATTATTTTTTTTGTCATTCATGAAATAATTAAATAATTAATAAATAAATAAAGAAATAAACTAGAACGGGCACTCGGTAGAGCGCATACCTTCGCCGCAGCTACTGTTCTGTACTTGGTAAAAATACGATTTTGACCTTTTCGTGACCTTGACCTTGACCTTTGACCCGATTGCTCCCAAAATCTAATCAAATGTGTCCCGTATAATAACCAATCATCCCACCAAATTTCATGCAATTCGGTTGAATACTTTTTGAGTTATGCGAATAACATACACACACACACACAGACATACAAATAAATACACAGCGATCAAAACATAACCTTCCGCTTTTGCGAAGGTAATAATCATTAAAAAAATTAAATTATTAATCAATTCGGTCAGAGAACACATAAACCACCACCATTTCATCAGAATCTGTAACTAAAAAAAAAAAAATTTTAGTCATTAATCAAATAATTAAATAATTAATCGATTGATTAATTAATAAATCAAAAATAGCCTTTGCAGCCAAATCACCTGGTCATTGGCATGCCCAAATATCAGCTTCCTAACTCAAAAGGTGCCTGAGTTAATGGTCAGAAGAGAAAGGAAATTTAATTAATTAAATAAGTACTTAATTAATCGCTAATAATTAAATAACTCCTCAATTAATTGATTAATCAAAAAACAAAAAATACCGTTTTTGACAAAGGACTTGCTCACTATTGTGCCAAAATTTCAGCTTCCTAGCTCAAAGGATGGCTGAGATATCGTCCGGACAAACAAACAAGAAAACAAACAAGTACACATACATTCAAAGTACACCGCCCCATGCCAAATAATTAAATATGCTGCAGCGCGGCATTGCCGGGGCGCCTCCGGCGCCCGGCAATACCGCAGTGCAGCTCATTAAGGCTGCATTGGGAGGGAGGGGTGTACACTAATTGATTGATTAATTGTATAATTAAAATCAATAAAAGATTATCACAAAATATTTTCATAATCAATTGGCCAATCGCATAACTAAACCACTAGTGCTTCATCCGAAGATGTATCTTTTAGAAATTTAATTAAATAAGTCATTTATAAAAAATTAAATAATTAATTGATTACTCAATAAATAATTAATCGATTAATCAATAAATAATTAATAGATGAAATGATTAATCAATAAATCAAAAATATCCTTGATAGCCACATCACTTGGTCACTCATGTCCAAATATTAGCTTCCCAGCTCAAAACGTGCCTGAGATATTGGCCAAATGAGAAAGAAAATAAATAAATGATTAATAATGAAAATAAATAAATAATAATCATAAAAAAATTAAATTATTAATCAATTTGGTCAGAGAACACATAAACTACCACTATTTCATCAGAATCTGTAACTTAAAAAAAAAAAATTTTTTTGTCATTAATCGAATAATTAAATAATTAATCGATTAATTGATTAATTAATAAATCAAAAATATCCTTTGCAGCCAAATCACCTGGTCATTGGCATGTCCAAATATCAGCTTCCTAACTCAAAAGGTGCCTGAGTTAATAATGGTCAGAAGATAAATGAAATTTAATTAATTAAATAAGTACTTAATTAAACGCTAATAATTAAATAACTCCTCAATTAATTGATTATTCAAAAAACAAAAAATACCGTATTTGACAAAGGACTTGCTCACTACTGTGCCGAAATTTCAGCTTCCTAGCTCAAAGGATGGCTGAGATATCGTCCGGACAACCAAGAAAGAAAACAAACAAACAACCAGAGTGAAAACTGAGTACTCTCTTTCAGCGTGCGTCACTGCCGAGCCCCCTTTGGTGCCCGGCAATGACGATTTGCAATGCCTGGAGATGGCATAGGAAAGGAGCGGTGTACAACAAGTACACATACATTCAAAGTACACCGCCCCATGCCAAATAATTAAATATGCTGCAGCGCGGCATTGCCGGGGCGCCTCCGGCGCCCGGCAATACCGCAGTGCAGCTCATTAAGGCTGCATTGGGAGGGAGAGGTGTACACTAATTGATTGATTAATTGTATAATTAAAATCAATAAAAGATTATCACAAAATATTTTCATAATCAATTGGCTAATCGCATAACTAAACCACTAGTGCTTCATCCGAAGATGTATCTTTTAGAAATTTAATTAAATAAGTCATTTATAAAAAATTAAATAATTAATTGATTACTCAATAAATAATTAATCGATTAATCAATAAATAATTAATAGATGAAATGATTAATCAATAAATCAAAAATATCCTTGATAGCCACATCACTTGGTCACTCATGTCCAAATATTAGCTTCCCAGCTCAAAAGGTGCCTGAGATATTGGCCAAATGAGAAAGAAAATAAATAAATGATTAATAATGAAAATAAATAAATAATAATCATAAAAAAATTAAATTATTAATCAATTTGGTCAGAGAACACATAAACTACCACTATTTCATCAGAATCTGTAACTTTAAAAAAAAAAATTTTTTTGTCATTAATCGAATAATTAAATAATTAATCGATTAATTGATTAATTAATAAATCAAAAATATCCTTTGCAGCCAAATCACCTGGTCATTGGCATGTCCAAATATCAGCTTCCTAACTCAAAAGGTGCCTGAGTTAATAATGGTCAGAAGAGAAATGAAATTTAATTAATTAAATAAGTACTTAATTAAACGCTAATAATTAAATAACTCCTCAATTAATTGATTATTCAAAAAACAAAAAATACCGTATTTGACAAAGGACTTGCTCACTACTGTGCCGAAATTTCAGCTTCCTAGCTCAAAGGATGGCTGAGATATCGCCCGGACAACCAAGAAAGAAAACAAACAAACAACCAGAGTGAAAACTGAGTACTCTCTTTCAGCGTGCGTCACTGCCGAGCCCCCTTTGGTGCCCGGCAATGACGATTTGCAATGCCTGGAGATGGCATAGGAAAGGAGCGGTGTACAACAAGTACAAATACATTCAAAGTACACCGCCCCATGCCAAGTAATTAAATATGCTGCAGCGCGGCATTGCCGGGGCGCCTCGGGCGCCCGGCAATACCGCAGTGCAGCTCATTGAGGCTGCATTGGGAGGGAGAGGTGTACACTAATTGATTGATTAATTGTATAATTAAAATCAATAAAAGATTATCACAAAATATTTTCATAATCAATTGGCTAATCGCATAACTAAACCACTAGTGCTTCATCCGAAGATGTATCTTTTAGAAATTTAATTAAATAAGTCATTTATAAAAAATTAAATAATTAATTGATTACTCAATAAATAAATAATCGATTAATCAATAAATAATTAATAGATGAAATGATTAATCAATAATTCAAAAATATCCTTGATAGCCACATCACTTGGTCACTCATGTCCAAATATTAGCTTCCCAGCTCAAAAGGTGCTTGAGATATTGGCCAAATGAGAAAGAAAATAAATAAATGATTAATAATGAAAATAAATAAATAATAATCATAAAAAAATTAAATTATTAATCAATTCGGTCAGAGAACACATAAACTACCACTATTTCATCAGAATCTGTAACTTTAAAAAAATAATTTTTTTGGTCATTAATCGAATAATTAAATAATTAATCGATTAATTGATTAATTAATAAATCAAAAATATCCTTTGCAGCCAAATCACCTGGTCATTGGCATGTCCAAATATCAGCTTCCTAACTCAAAAGGTGCCTGAGTTAATGGTCAGAAGAGAAAGGAAATTTGATTAATTAAATAAGTACTGAATTAATCGCTAATAATTAAATAACTCCTCAATTTATTGATTAATCAAAAAAATATATACCGTATTTGACAAAGGACTTGCTCACTCTTGTGCCGAAATTTCAGCTTCCTAGCTCAAAGGATGGCTGAGATATCGCCCGGACAAACAAACAAGAAAGAAAACAAGAAACCAGAGTGAAAACTGAGTACTCTCTTTCAGCGTGCGTCACTGCCGAGCCCCCTTTGGTGCCCGGCAATGACGATTTGCAATGCCTGGAGATGGCATAGGAAAGGTGCGGTGTACAACAAGAAAACAACCAGAGTGAAAACTGAGGACTCTCTTTCAGCATGCGTCACTGCCGAGCCCCCTTCGGTGCCCAGCAATGACGATTTGCAATGCCTGGAGATGGCATAGGAAAGGTGCGGTGTACAATACTTTAAGACCGACCTCGTTCCCCGGGCCCACACGGGCCCTGGTTATCTTCAACGAAAATCGTCACCAATTACCGGAACCAATGAGATTCGAGCATTTGAAAAAATATTTCAAAAAAGCTTTTTACCGCGTTTCGGAGGCTGAAAACGGCGTCAAATATTCTAAAATTGACGAAGAATTATTTTTTAGAAATCTCGCGGCCGTAGGGGATAGTTTTTCACGGCCGGAAATATCCGAAGTTGAGACGGAATTCACCGAATTAATCAAGAAGGAAATTTTATAAATTTTAATCTCATCCAGAATGCAAATGGTGTCATTTTGAACTAGGTACGGTACCTACTACACCTACCTACTACCAACTACCTAACCTACTGATGCCATAGTGATGGGTAAAATAGTGGCAAGAGGCTTTGGCTTCGCCGGCTCATTGCGGCTTTGCAGTCGGGTACTAGTAGTTATTATCATCATTATTATTATTATTATTATTAAGCCATGCACACGAAACGAAAAGCGGGGTTAAGCAATTGGTTCAAGGCCGTACAAACGTCACTTTATGATCGAGGAACAACTTGATGTCAATGAAATATTATGTGTTGAACATTAATCGGAGGATCAATTGGAAAACAAACCGACTGTTCCACATTATTTTGTCTATGAATCCGTCCCAATTGCGCATGCGCAGAGAGGAATGAGATATTTCTTTTATTCTTTCTGCCTGCTTGGCAGTCAAACAAAATTGAAAATCATTCCAAACAGGACACTTACTATTTATAAGGATGCCATATAAGACACAAACAACAGGCACGAATAACTAATGTAACGTGTCATGTAGGGTGGTGTTATCGACACGGCATCAATGGTGGTAAAATGGCGGTAAATTCCAGAATTAATCTTTCATACAACGTTTGCAATCTTTATTTTATTTAAATTGAATTGTAAACTTGAACACTGTAGAACACAAATCATCTTCTTATCACTTCCAAGAACCTCCAGTTTTGCAGTACTGGGACATGTTAAATAAGGTGGTGTATAGGGATGGTGTATAAGACTGCTTCAATAGCACTAAACTTCCAGAATAAAAAAAAACATTTTAAAAATTATTATTTTATTTTAATTGAAATAGATACTTGGACACTGAATGGGATAATGTGTTTTATGAACTCTAGTTGTTATTTTATTTTTAAATTAGTATTATGGCATTCAAGTAGTCTTATCTATTTACCCACATTTCAGAATACCACATAAACTTCAATTATAACCTGTGATGTTCTTGCATCGTATCAAAACATAGGCCTTTTGGAAGATACTTCATATGATTTCAGAGTAGCCAGCCAGATTTTTGTTTGTCACAAAGAATAACACACAAGAAAGGCTCATCAAACATGCCCAATCCCGCCAAGAATCCTATACCCTTCTATCTCCACTGCTTCGGGATACCGATCAAATTTTGGCCTGCTACATATTGTAAAACCTGCTCTGGCACTGGTTAAATTGAATTAACTTAATCATGAACAAAAAAGAATCCAGAACCAGACTGGCCCCAAAACGAGTATAATACCATTAGGCTGGCCAATGATAATAATAATACTAATAATAATACCAATAATAATTAATAATAACAAGAAAGAGCAATCAGAGATTGCAGACCCTCGTCGGGACGTGTTTTTAGTGGTTTTTATGGTTTTTGTGTTAAAACAAATATGGCGGCCGAACCACATGACCAATGACGTCGTCATTTTGTTTTCCTCCACCAATTTATCCCTAGATGCCACTCAAGAAATTTCATCTTGATTGGATGAAGTTTTGTACTTATCGAATTATGACGTCATGACGGAGACACCTACGACATCATCATTAACATATATTATTCCCCACGGAGAGCTCTTTACAATGAGCCATGTCTCAATTTTTTCTACACAGCGCTTTCGGAGATATAGAGGTGCAAAGATTTTCGGTTTTTCCAAGATGGCGCCCGTACCACGTGACCTATGACGACATAATTATCATTAAAAATTTCTACATGAGGAGGTGCACCTTTGGTGAAAAATTCCTGTCAATTGGATCAACGGTTGCAGAGAAAATCGTATTTATTCTGTGCGGACAAACAGACAGATAGTCGGCCTCGAATGCAATACCCTCTCCTCCGAGGGTAATAATCAATAATTATTGATTTATATTATAATCCAATTATGATTGGATTTATATGGGGCCTTTTGCCTATGAATACAAGGACCAGATACCAATCAGAACCCCAAGGCATCCATCACAGGTCTTTTTTCTTTCTGATAGTTGCATTACCTGCCTGACTTTCTGGTGCTCACATTATACGTATCATTTCATTAACGAATAATAAAAGGCATCGACTTTTATTGAATGACCCAGCTAACTTTTAGCAATATAATTTTCTAGAGAAGAATAAAACATTCCTTACCCTTCCAATTTTTGAAATCAGTCACGTCATCATAAGCTATCACTTTATCACTGTTCATTCAATTTCTTATTGTGAAGCAACCTACCTTATCTTGCACTTGCACATTATAAACATTCGGATCAATGTCTTCCTTTTTCCCTCTCATATCTGTAGCTAATTGCCTGGTTCATATACCTTGGCTATCACTCTTCTCTTCCTGCCTGATGTTATTATGAGACATTTTATCCGCATTTATTATATCGGAGCGTCCAACAGTAATTCCATTTTCTTTGAGATTCCCAGTCGGGTCGTTGTGATTGAACTGATGTCTCTGCTTATTATTTATTTATTTTTCACTCTTTTCCAGCAGGCTGGTAGGATTGCACCTACGTTGGCACATTCACCTCAAAGCTGTAATTTAAAAATGCTGTGGGTACGTTTGTGCCTGCGACCCCCCCCCCCCCCCCCCCCCAAAAAGGAACACATCAGTAATCTCTGAGTTGTCGATGGTGGCTTTCAACCTCGGCCGAGTGATAAACTCACATGCTGGTGTTTCACAGGCAGGGAGATTCATCACAATGGACGTTAATTGGGCGTTAAAGGTCACATTGTGTCCTTCATGAAGAGTAGGCGAACTATCGCCGGTACCATGTCGAAATTAAAAATTCCTGCACACTCAGTCGTGTACCTGCATCGGTGTGGCCTTCCAGGGTGGTAACCTTAGCGAAGCAACTGCATGTACCATAATGAGCATGGTACATGGCTGACTTTCCCAGCTCCTCTGCACCACTTGTTACTTCACCATCCCTCAAACAAAAAAAAGAAATGAGCAAATATTTATTAGAAGCTGAAGTTTTCATATTGTCTTTTCCTTGGTCGTGTTTTCTAACCACCGACCCCTTTCCCGCCCACCCCACGCCCCGTCCCCAAATTCCTCACAGCCCCTGGACTTCACAATGATGATGGAGGAGGAACGAGCGTTACAACCTTCATTACGGTCTGGGGCAGACGGCACTGCCCAGAGCTCAGGATGCTTTTCAAACCGGGAGGCGGTTGGCACCAGCATGCTGCCAGGAATGGATTGTGAATCTGCAGGGAGCGTTGAGCCTTTAACGAGCCTGAAGCGAACAACTGATCGTGGTTCAGACTGCAGCTCGAGCTGTGATGGCAAATGTCATATCGGTACATCTGTAAACTTTTTTTCATTATAGCATTGAGGCTTATGGAAGACGATCGGGTATCATATTAGATTAAAGACCATAAGGTAGAGAGATATTGTTTTCCTAATTTCTCTTTCATTTGATATTTTTAAAATCACGCAATGCAGCTTTTTGTGCAAGTTCTCTTTGCCTCATTGGGTCTGTATAATTTGAGTTTGAAGATTTAAAAAATAACCTTGGAAAAATATCACAAAATTGCTTAAATGAAGGCTACTACATGCATGCGGTTCTTTCATAAAAATGGCAATATTATGCAGCTTTTTTCGGCTAGAAGAGCATGGGAGAAGTCAATTTGTTTATACTGTATATACAGACTTGGCATTTAATATGGAATATTTTTTTTTCCTTGACTTGGGTTTACTTTCTGAACTCAGTATATCAATCTGGTGAGTTTCCTTTACCCTTCGGTGATGTCTTTGTTGAAAGAACCATGTCACTGATTGTCTTTCGCAGCAAGAAGTCAATAACAGGATTATATCGCAGGTGGCGTGACAAAATGTAAGGACAGGTACATTTGACGATTGGCTTCACAATCGGGTATATAAGGGTTGTTGCGTTCTGTATTAGTGGAAAACAACTGCTGCACGTCTACAAAGGTTATTGCCGCTTCCTCTGGAGATGGTCCGTCAACTTGACAATGCTGTTTGTCATGGAGTGGTGGCTTTACGAAATTCTGGCATGAAACAGCGTGCTATTGCTCGGCAGTATGGCATCACTCAAGGTCAGGTGTCAAAGATCCTGAAACGAAATGCTCAGAGGGGTTTCCCAGGGACTCCTGTCCCTGTCCCTACTCCAATACCGAGGCCAGGACGTCCACGCAGAACCACAAGGAGAGATGATTGCCAGCTGCACTGGTTAGTCTGCAATGGCCATACCAAGTCAGCTAATCGGCTTAGGGCTGAGTGGCAGCAACTGACAAATGTGCCTGTATCCAGAAGGCTAGTCAACCAACGACTGGTTTAAGCAGGCTATCGTGCCAGTCGTCCCCTGAGAAAGCCACGCCAGACCAGACAACACAGCCAGCGCCGATTGCAGTGGGTCAGAGAGCACCGTCAATGGCAGCCAGGACACTGGAATCACGTGACCTTCAGTGACGAGTCTAGATTTCTGGTCTATCGTCAAGATGGCCACGTCCGAGTGCGCAGACAAGTGCATGAAGCCCACAACGAAGATTGTATAGTGCCAAGAGTCCAAGCTGGAAGTGGTGAGGTGACCGTTTGGGCTGCTTTTCATGCAGGGGGCAAAACTGATCTGGTTGTTCTGAATGGAAACCTGAACCAGTTCAAGTACAGGGTCATTCTGGAAGAAACATTGCTTCCATTTGCTCGTGCAGCCTTTCGAGGAAACTTTATCTTCCAAGATGACAATGCACGGCCTCATCGTGCTCGCATGATCCAACACTTTCTTGCTGACCGTGGTGTGGAGCATATGGAGTGGCCTGCCATGTCCCCGGATATGAATCCGATAGAGAACTTGTGGGCAGAAGTAACGTGTCAAATCGACAACTTGGACCAGCAGCCGACCTCTGTGCGTGAATTGCAGCAGACTGTTGTCACTGCATGGCAAGCGATTCCTGTCCAAACCTTGGCAAATCTCGTGAACAGCATGCCTCGACGTGTACGTGCTCTCCTGAATGCTCGTGGGGGTTACACGAAGTACTGAACTGTAATTTTACTGTCCGTAATCCCAGTCATAATTTAGCTTTTGTTTTTGTTGAAATTTTTTTTGGCTGATGTGCAAAATAAAAAGATACTTCTGGAAAACGTAAAGAAGTTTAACACAGTACTGTCCATGAATTGAGTTCGATATCAGTTTTCATCACTTTCAAGGATCAATTTATTTGCTTCGAAATATCAAATGTGGTTTTTGTTTCTTTTAAAGGTCACATTAACAAAATCTAGAATAATTTCAACATAATTCCAATGAACTTTTGGTTCTAAGTCATCTTGAAAAGTTAGTTCACCCCCACAAAAAAAATATTCCATATTAAATGCCAAGTCTGTATTTGGAGATATATTACCTAATATATATATATATATATATATATATATATATATATGTATATATATATATATATATATATATATATATATATATATATATATATATATATATACACACACACACAACATATACAAACATATGGACAAGATGGATACAGAATGAAACTCCAAGGAGAGAAAACTGGAAAATTGGATGGCGAAGGGCTTGCGGTGGGGTTTATGAGGATAGAAAAGATCATGGTTTCGGATTTGGGGACAATATGAGATGGTGGTGAACAGCTGTTTTGAAGACCTCGAGGGAAGGATGAGATTGAAGAGAATGTGGAAGTTGGTTCCACAGTCAGGAAAAAACGAGTAGCAAATGAGTGGAGATGAGCAGTTATCCTGGATTTAGGTAGTTTTACCAGAAGGGAGTTGATGGTGGACCATGTGAGGCCCGTAGAAACCTGGGGCGACAAAATATGGAAAGAGCAGAGGGTGCAAGACTATAAAGGAAGTGGAGGAATACCATTACACAGAGACCACCGGCCTGTCAGCAATGGGAAAGCGATAGGCCTATTGACTCAGCTTCATCGCAGGAGATTTCAATGATTTTGAAGGCCTTCGTTTCCCTGATGTCAATCTGAGCAAGATGCGAGGCAGGGGAGCCATCCCAGAGGGGAGAGCAGTACTCCATCAAGCTGTGGATGAAGGCATTCTAGGTGGATAGGAGTTCAGTTATGCCAAGGAAGGACTTTGTATGTCGGAGGATGTCCAGTCGGCGGCTGGTTTTGGAGGCTATCTTTGAAATACAGTTTTCCCAAGAAAGATCATGGCTTATAGTGAGACCCAGGAGTTTGAGTGACTGAACCTCCTCAAGAGGATTGTTAAGAAAGTAGATAGGAGGGTTTGCCAGATGGTCATTTCAGAAAGAGATTGCGGTAGAGTGAGATTTGTCAGGATTGAAAAACATTCTGAGCGTTTGCCTAGTTTATTATTTTGTTGTCAAGCTCTGAAGAGAGTGAAGGGGCTGCAGCCTGCCTGTCTGAAGGATGAGGGACGTCACGGCACAGGGTGGAGTCATCAGCAAATAGATATGGACGACTTTCCAGAGAGTCAGGGACATCTTTGTTGAAGAATAGGAATAGGCCTGGGCCCAGAACACTGACTTGGGGCACTACAGCCTTGACAGGGAGATGAGATGAAAGGATTCTGTTGAGGGCCACATGTTGTCTACAACAGATGACATCAGTAAGCCATGTGTTGAGTTGGCCTTGGATGCCATAGGCAAAGAGTTTGGAGAGCAAGGCAGGACGCCAGACTCTATCAAAAGACCGAGCTATGTCCAGAGAGGCGGCCCTGATCTCACGTCTGACATCGAGGGCCTCCATCCATTTTTTGATGATTAGAAGCAGCATGTCCAAGTTGGAGTGACCTTGTCTGAAACCAAATTGGTGATCTGAGATGAGGGTGTTGGAGAAAATGAAGGATTTAATATCAACTGCAATGATGGATTCCATGACCTTGCTGATTAATTGTTAGTAAGCTGATAGGTCTGCTCTGTAGTTGAGGGGATCAGTTTTTGTACCTTTTTACCTCCGCCACCAAAGGTGGATGGAGGTTATGTTTTCACTCCTGTCTGTCCGTTTGTGAACAAAATATCTCAAAAAGTTGTGGACGGATCCAGACGAAATTTGCAGAGATGTAGCGTTTGTGACACGACGAATGATTCGATTTTGGTGAAGATCCGGATTCGGATCCGGCTACGAGAATTTTAAAGTGATTCTTCACCTTTGGGAGATAGAGCCAAAAACGATACATAGCAGGATATCTCAAAAAGTTATGGATTTGGACGAAACTTGTTGGACAGGTTGTGTGTCTAACAAGGAAGAATCGATTCAATTTTGGTGAAGATCTGGATCTGGATCCAGCTAGTAGAATTTTTAAAGTGATTCTTCACCATTGAGTGATATGGCCAACCAGGTGGAGGTATATGCTCCCTCCTGAGTGCCGTTCTAGTTATGAAGTGCTGGGATGTTGTCAGATTTCCAAGCAGATGGAAGATGATCGAGCGCCAATTACAGGGTGAAAACAGGATAGGATGTGCAAGAGCAGCAGAGCAGGTTTTTCGGACACGTGAGCTGATGCCGTCCTGTTTTTACGACCCAATTTTCCTGATTTTCTTTTAGGTCACATGAGCTCATTTTTGGTTGTTGTCCATTGACAATAGCATTTAGTGAGTTAATTGGTGTTATTATTGGTGCCCTAACATTTTGTTTATCTTTAACAATCATTTATTTCATGCATTTAACATACATCAATTATTACCTAGCAGCGAACAGTTATTATATTATTCTGACATGGATTGCATAGCATGGCTTGGCCTGTTTGTGATTATATTGTGAGCACTTCTATCATGACTGTGAAACTCCCTTATGAAATCAGCATGTTCTTTGGTTTATTGATTGCCTCCCTTCGAACTTATATAATGTCCGCCCTTGCCTCCATTGCTGTTAACTGTGCATTTTTCGTTTACATAAAAACAAGCTAACAGGCTAACTCTGACAGAACAAGTCCCATCAAGTGTTTACTGCATCTCCCTCACATTAGGCTCTCGTTAGAATCAATCATACTCGTTATGTAGATCATTCATCTTGATGAATATTTATCTTGGTTGGGACTTCACAATATTATGATATGAATATGAAATTGAAAAAGTATTCAAGATTCATGGAGCAACTTGTACATACATTGTAAATGTATTTGTAGATCAAGGAGATATATCCCAGTCGGACAATATGTTTGTTCGCTTTGATTCTAAACATGATGCACTTCGGGGAATTTTATTCCAAACATGATGTTGTGGCCGTGGCTTCTTATTCCTATTCTTCCATTGGAGCTCGTATTGGCTTTTCTATGATGGGAGCCTGAAGTTCTTGTGATTGCGGACTCCATGCCTGCCTCAAATTAGAGCCTTGGCCACTAACAACCGAAACCTCTCATTGTTCCTACGGCAAACTAGAAATTTCCAGAGCATCATATTATTCACTCCATAAAATGCAAGTTGCTCAAGGATTTCATTTTAATAGTGCCATAAAATGAGTATTTTCACACCAAGAAAATGCTTCTAAACATATAAACATTTCCCTATTGATGAAGTTGTTAAAATACATGCAATTATATTATCAGTACTACATAGACATGACGTTTGTAGCAATTTAAATGATCCATTAATTCCATGATGTTATAAAACAAATCATTTATGATTAACACTGCAACACTACACAAATTGTTTTGAAGTTATTTTCAATTTTGGGCATCTCCTTGAGAATTTAACAAAAACACTTTTTTGGATACAGAGTCCAGGCTTGTGAAGGAGCTATGGGCCGCAATATAACACAAACGGACCAAAATATAACAACTAAATTAACAGTGGAAACTTGGGGGGAGGGAGGTGAAACACACCAACTGGAGGACAAGATAGAATGAGACCTGGAGGAAGAAAGGACATGGGGAAGAATGAGAGCAAGGGGAGGGGAGGGGGATAACACGGGGTGTGAACAAGCTGGATACAGGTGCAAACTTTCAATCGCAAGATTGGAAGGGAAAACTGTGGAAGAAGCAGAAATAAAAATAGAAAAGAAGAGGAGGGTGAATGAGCATGTAGGCGGAGTGGGAAGGGCGGGCGGGGTTTGACAATATGGAAACATGGAATGCGATTGGCTTGGGGAGGGTCAGCGAGGGGGGAGAAAAGATCATGCAGATGACCTGAAATGGTGAGAACTGCTGTTTTGAAGCACTGGAGGGATTGAATAGACTTAGGAAGTTGGTTAGGAGTTTCACCAGTATTTGGTCACTGGTAAACCACATACTGTATGTCCCGCAGATACCTCGGGGCGTAGGGGAAGAGCAACCATGGAAAAAGCAGAGGATGAAAGACCAGAAAGGAGGCGGTAGAAGACAGAGAAACCACCGATCTGGCTGTGATGGGAAAGGAATAGGCACAGAGTCTCAGCATCATTGCTGGAGATACCAGTGCCTTTAAAGGTCTTGGTTACCATAGCATCAAACACTTGTTGTTAATGGTGTTGATTAACAAACAAACAATTCAGAGGCAAGCTAATTAGCCTGGGAGACACCACATGAAATAAGGTTTGATGTTTTTGGGAAATGAATAAATGAATGAATGATCGTTTTAAGGCCATTTTTCCCCGCTAGAGCGGGGGTTAGCCTTGCAGGCCCCATGACAATCATGGTTCCCTGTCTGAGGCAATGTTTTTTTTATGGCCGGATGCCCTTCCTGACGAAAAAATAAAATGGGAAATAAATGGGAAATAAAGGAGAAAAAGTGGCCATAGTTTTTTTGGTATGTTGAAGGCTACAGGCACGGACTATATAGCCGTCATCGAGGCCAGGCCTTAAATAAAAGAGAAGAAAAGTGTATGATGAAAGGTGTATGATGCTTGTTTGCAAGAACGAAAGATTAAAGCTAGAAAGAAAGCTGTCGTTTGAGTGAGACAGAAAGTAAGACCAGAAATCCTGACACGGAGAGTGTAAGACAGTTCCGGGCACCACTTTAACGCTCCGAAGTCAGAACGGTAGTACTACCCTGGGCGGTTGCTGTCCACAACCTACTCTTGTTTTTCTGCTTCCTGTTCACCCGACTTATTGTCTGTTGACGCTTTACTACTTCACCTTTTCATGAACTTTTGACTCCTTGATAATAATAAAAAATCTGCAAAATTTTGAGCATTCCCAATCTCAGTGAGCTTTTTTGCGTTAGTGCTGGGATCCCCAGTTCAAATTCCATAAACTGTTGATTTTTCCATTGTCTCCTCATGTCTTTGTAATTAATGTACTGTAAAAATTAACGTGCTGTGGATCAACGAAGAAAATAAAAAAACGAAAACGTCCTCAAACCAGATATGAGCAAGAAGGTTGTGTATACGATAAAATAACCATGGTTTTATAAATAATGGACATTTAAAAATTTATTATACGATTGAGCTATATAATATAGTATTTGTATTTACATGTACAGTACTAATTTGCTAACGCTGGTTAGCAGCTGTACAAATTCTGACACTACATGGTAAAAGCCTTTTGTTTAGCATTACTTGGAAAATATTTATGCCAGCTCATGCCCTGAGGGCTGAGTAACTGTGAGATTCAGCATTCAGACAATTATGGCGAGGCCGAGCACTTTGTTTCGTGTAAAATGCAAAGCAAGAGTTTAAAAGACCTTTGCCATGTCCTTTTTCTCAAGACTGTGTGGGGTAAGGTGGTCTATGAACTGTAGTTTTTCTGCATCGTCAATTTAGTCATTCTTTCATGAGCACTTAGCATATTGATGCTGTGACTTCAACTTCAAATGTGTTGATTTGTTTAGATCCTCTTATTGTCCTTGTTATTCATGAAAAATGTAAAGTCTTCAAGGAGGGAGGATATTTCTAGTAGGGCCACCCACCCTAATGACCTTGGTCTGTGGTACTTCCCAAACTGGCCTTGTAACTCGCGTTTTATATCCACTGGAAAAGAGCGCTGTGCTGCGGTTTTTTTCTGTAACGGGACAACCTCTGTTTCAGTTTTATGGCAGAGAGTGGTCCTGCGTTATCGAGTTATGTGGCTGTCAACATTTGTTCTCTTTATTTTTGATACCTACAGCCATAATTAAAAATGGATTTAATTAAGTTTTTTGTTGCTGATCTACATATAATACCCCATAATGTCAAAGTGGAAGTTTTTAAATATAATTTTTTATAAAATAATAAAAATGAAAAGCTCAAATGTCCTGAGTCAATAAGTATTCAACCCCTTTACTATGACACTCCAAATTGAGCTCAGATGCATCCAATTTCCTTGATCATCCTTGAGATGTCTCTACAACTTGATTGGAGTCCACCTGTGGCCAATTCAATTGATTGAACATGATTTAGAAAGAAACACACTTTTCTATATAAGGTCCAACAGTTCAGAAACTCTACCAGTCTACCATGAAGTCCAAGGAACTGTCTGTAGAACTACGAGATAGAATTGTCAGGAGGCGTAGATCTGGGGAAGGGTAGAAAACAATTTCTAGAGTGTTAAACGTCCCCAAGCGCAAATGAGCTCTATCATTAAGAAATGGAAAGAATATTTAACAACCCAGACTCTTTGTCTGTAACTATACTCTAACTACCCAGACTCTCTCTTCCTAGAGCTGGTCGTCCAACCAAACCGTGCAACCGGGTAAGAAGGACCTTGGTCAGGGGGGTAACCAAATCCACTGACCACTCAGACAGAACTACAGAAGTCCTTGGCTGAGATGAGAGAACCTGCCAGGACAACAGTCTTTGCAGCACTTCACTAATCGAGGCTTCATGGGAGAGTGGCTAGACAGAAGCTACTCCTAAGAAAAAGGCACATGACGGCATCCCAGGAGTTTTCAAAAAGGCACGTGAAAGAGTCTGAGTGCATGAGGCAAAATATTTTGTGGTTTGATGAGATGAAAATTTAACTCTTTGGCCTGAATGCGAAGCGCTACGCCTGCCGGAAACCGGGCACAGCTCATCACCCATCTAACACCATCCCCACCGTGAAGCATGGTAGTGGCAGCATCATGCTATGGGGATGCTTTTCAGCGACAGCGACTAGAGGAATCATAAGGATAGAGGGAAAAATGAATGGAGCCAAATACTTGCAAATACTTGAGGAGAACCTGCTTCAGAGTGCAAAAGGCCTTTAGACTGCGGCGAAGATTAACGTTCCAATAGGACAATGACCCCAAGCATACAGCCAAAGCAACACTGGAATGGCTTCAGAACAAGAACCTGAATGTCCAGCCAAAGCCCAGACTTGAGTCCCATTGAGAAACTGAAGAAAGACTTGAAGATTGCTGTTCAACGACGCTGCTCATCCAACTTGACAGAGCTTCAGCAAATCTGCAAGGAGGAATTGGAGAAACTCCCCAAATCCAGATGTGCAAAGTTTATACAGACATACCCATGAAGATTCAAAGTTTTAATCGCTGCTAAAGGCACTTTTACAAAGTATTGACTCAGGGAGTTTAATACTTATGGAAATTTGATATTTTTGTAATTCATTTTCAATTATTTTGCAAAATATTTTTTAAAAACCACTTTGACATTATAGGGATCAGATCAGATCATATGTGTAGATCTGTGACAAAAATTCTCAATTTAATCCATTTTAAATTCAGGCTGTAACAAGAAAATATTTAAAAAGTAAAGGGGCGTGAATACTTTCTGAAGGCACTGGATATCGACAGTGTTTCAAATGCAGTACCTCTTCACCATGAGAGCATTTTTAATTGCATCAGATGTGACAATAAATGTGAATTGTTGCTCGCAGCTTGCCGGCTTGATGACGGAAGATGCCATTTGCATTTTTGCCCTCTCCATCCCTACCCCAATTAGAACCCACTGTGGGTACGGGCAACTTGCTAGTAAATAAAAAACAGTATTTATAAGCTCCCTCATGCCCCTTAATTAATGAAAGGAGAAAATAGCTGACTTTTAAACATGTGTTTTATCCCTCATCTGAGTTTTGTGGAGGAGCTTGTATGCAAATCACATGCAGGGCGTACAATAAAAGGCATCCATGAACTTTTACATTAATTACACTGACGTGTAATTTACATGAATTACAATGAAAATAAGAAAATCAACACGGCCTCTACGATTCGACCTTGGGATTCCAACATCATCATTATGTTTAAATGGGACCAGGAAAGAGGCTAAACTGATTTTTGTGCGGTCAAAATTGTAGGGGTGTGATTATATAAATTTCTGTGTCAACAATGGAAGTTCTTATTTGATAGGATTTTGGATTCAGTGAAGGCCACTGTTTCCATCTGTGGGCTGCATATCCAGAAATGACTTTAGTCAGACCATGGCTTCTCCACACGATAACGGCTGCCATGTTTATCCAGTCAAGCAAGCACTCGACCCCTGCATCCCACCGCACATGCGCAACAACAACATTGTCCCACCACGCATGCGCTACACTTCTGCGCAAAACAAAGTCCAACATAGATATGGATGTGACGTATACACTTGCATTCCAACATCCCCTTTTCCATCAAAGAAACAAGCAACCAATTGCATGCATGTTTATACCATTACCAATTCTGTTTCCAAAGTGACTACGTCATACTAAAATATACAATTTGTTGTCTGTTTGTCTGTCTGACCGTGATACATTTGATTATTACTTAGCCGATATCAACCAAATTTGCCACTGGGACTAAGGGTCACACGACGGAAGTTGGAGCGACTTCACTCCCCAAGAGAGTTTTCCTCTGCGAGGTTTTTTTCACTCCACAAGGGAGAAATGTGGCTTGTCCAAGAAAGATCATGGCTGAGAGTTAGGCCCTCATTAGTGAGTGAGGCCTCGTTACATCAGTGTTGCTCCAAGCGCTGTGTCACTGACATCACACTGAACTGTGACATGTTCTTTTACATCATTGTATCTCTGGATTGGAGTTGTCACCAACTGTTTCATGTGAGCGTAAGCTCCTTCTTGTTCTGTGCCTGAGAACAATCTTAAATCCTTCAAAACAAGCCTTCGTAGGGGGTTAGCATTCTGCTGAAAGGTTGGTCACAAACTTGGCCAAGTAATCCACAAAGCCAACATTGCATTGAATGGTCCTTATATCTGTTGGATGCTGCATCTCTGTGGCATCTGGTATTTTTACTGGGTCTCATTGCAATCCAACCACAGTATCTGTCCTATGTGTCTGACTTCAGTCATTCTCAGCTGTAAATTCCCTTCATACAGTTTAGCATTAAATGTGTCTGGCATGCTCTCTCCAGCAATCTCACCGGGTTTCAGTCATCGTCAGCTATTGCTTCTTCCACTGTATCTCCGCACCCATACACAAGCGAGTCATCAATGACGACTTCTCTAGATTAGTCAGGTTCACGATGTAATTTCGTTGGAATTTTTGGGGGATTTGGAAAACTATATATTTTTGGAAACTATATTGTATAGTCAGTCAGAAAACCAATGTTGCTATTTGCACAGACTCCTGTATGGCGGCCATCTTGGATTTTCAAAATTGCCGCCGTAGAACTAATTTTTCTCAATATCTCAGCTTCTAAATAACATAGATCTTTCATTCTAACGGCTAAACATACATTTTCAAGGGCCCCGAATCCAATGGTAACAAGTTCGATAAGCTAGACATGACCATAGAGCTCCTATGTGGCGGCCATCTTGGATTTTTCTAACTGGCCGCCGTAAACTTGATGTTTCTCAATATCTCAGCTTCTAAACAACATAAAGCTTTGATTCTAACGGCTAAACATACATTTTCAAGGGCCCCGAATCCAATGGTAACAAGTTCGATAAGCTAGACATGACCATAGAGCTCATATGTGGCGGCCATCTTGGATTTTTCAAACTGGCCGCCATAAACTTGATGTTTCTCAATATCTCAGCTTCTAAACAACATAAAGCTTTGATTCTAACGGCTAAACATACATTTTCAAGGGCCCCGAATCCAATGGTAACAAGTTCGATAAGCTAGACATGACCATAGAGCTCCTATGTGGCGGCCATCTTGGATTTTTCAAACTGGCCGCCGTAAAACTGATGTAACTCACCTTCAAAAGAGCACAGCGCTTTGATTCATCATTGAGTAAAGTCATCATCATCCTCATCATCGCTTTCGTTCATCACATCTTGAGAGTCCTCATCATTTTGGCACTGGATGTCACACTGACAAAGGTCTGTACAAGCCAAGTTGTTTGTTCTGCAGGAACATCGAGATGAAGAACAGTCTGTTTTGCACTGACATCTAACCATTTGAATGATGGCCTTGGGGGCTGGAGGCTCCTCAGTTGTGGTTGGTTTCACTTGTCCATCCGTGTCTTTGTAAAAGCCGTTTTGCAGGGGATTCAGCTGAGGATCCTGTTGAGCAATGCTTGCCTGACCCCACACTCTGGCTTGGATATGGACTCTAAGGATGTGCTGCTTGAGAGCTCCAAGAGTAGGAGGAAGCCTGTCACTTTCTGCCATGTGTTTGCAAAAGAGATACCATCGTAGTTCGGGGATGCTGTCGATGTGGATGCCATTTGGAGAGTAAGCAGCGCATACAAAGTTGGCTAGTGTGGACAACATGTCCTCCGTCACTTCAGTTGCATCTGAAAGCATTCGCACGGTGTCTATGACATCTTCACTTGCTTTGAGGTAGACATGCAGCCAGGTTGCTTTGCCTATTCGAGAGAACCTCCCAGTGTTGTCTGTCCCTGTGAAAGCATGAAAGGCTGGCAACGCCTTTGCTCTTTCGACCCCTAGAGCTGTTCACAGTGGCTCTATTTGAAGTATTCCAGAGGCCATGGAAATGGATGTATTCCTCAGCAGTAGGTCATAGTTTGCTATGACTAGTACCAGGACATCTGTGTCGGGAGAGAAGAACACCAACTGCGCATCATGTGGGTTTCGCTGGGATGCCAGCACGGCCTGGTGGATCAACAGGGTGTCAGCTTCTTCATGGTTGTTGTCCTCGAAGAGCAGGTCACTGTTGCTCCTAGTACGCCCTGAAGCAGACGTGATGATCAACTTGGATGAGTGACTGTTGTATTCTAGAGTTTTCGCTGCCAGATAGTCAGTCAGATCAGTCTTTGTTTTGTCATGAGAAAGGAATCTGCTCATTGGGATGTGTTTGATGTTGGTGTCATCTCTGACTTGATACTGTACTGCATCCTTTCCTTGTCTTCTTTTAGCCCTGGTAGCACTCTTCAGAGAATCGTTTTTGTACGTGTCAAAGACCAGTATGATCTCATCACAATCTTTTGTTAGAGACATGAGTCTGTCATTGAAGCATTCACCCAGATCGTTGACTTTCACTGCAGTGGCTGGTTTCTTTGTCAGCTTATGCACAAGTACCATCCCATCCACCAGTGCAATCTTCCGACTTGTAGGTTTACTAGATGTGGATGCCATAGTTCTTGTGTCCATTGGATCTTCTTGTAGAACACTTGCAGCTGGTGTCTGCTGCTGATCTTCGGGGTGAATTTCTGCTCTTGCTAACTTGTCGAGGAGATGAATTAACTTCGACTTGTCAGTGCATGGAAGAATTGTCCCATCTGGAGCGAACAGTGCTCTTGGTGTCACAGTGAACTCGTAATTTCCGATGGCATATTTCTGGTTGACGTCTCTGTTTGACTTGGCAAGGACCATGAGCCTTCCGTACAGTTCCTTAGTCTCCTTCAGATCCACAGTCCTGTCTCTGAGTTTCACTGTGGTTCTCTTGTTCCCAGACGTGAACATCTTGTTGTTCTCCTTCTTGACTGGTGCCCAGAGGCTAACATCTCCATTGATACGCTCCGACACGTAGTCTTCATACAACTTCTGACCAGTGACATCAATGTTCAAGATCTGTGGTACATACTCGTCTGGGATGTAAGCATTCGTTATCACATTGTGCAGCTTGTCACCTTCAGTGTCAAATGGATTCCCGTGACTCAGTATCGCAGCCTTGATCTTGTTGATTGCTTCATGCTCCCTCTTGACTGCACTTGGACCAAGGTCATGATGTTCTGTGATCTTGTCACCTTCCAGGCCAAACTGACTCTTGAAGTCTTTTTACAGGCGTGATAATTCTGGTGTAACCATGAAAAATCTCTGTCTAGCATTGGCATTGTTAGATGAATTTAGAAGCTCTATTTAGAAGCTGAAATCCTGAGAAACATCAATTTTACGGCGGCCAGTTTGAAAAATCCAAGATGGCCGCCACATAGGAGCTCTATGGTCATGTCTAGCTTATCGAACTTGTTACCATTGGATTCGGGGCCCTTGAAAATGTATGTTTAGCCGTTAGAATGAAAGCTCTATGTTATTTAGAAGCTGAGATATTGAGAAAAATGAGTTCTACGGCGGCAATTTTGAAAATCCAAGATGGCCGCCATACAGGAGTCTGTGCAAATAGCAACATTGGTTTTCTGACTGACTATACAATATAGTTTCCAAAAATATATAGTTTTCCAAATCCCCCAAAAAATCCAACGAAACTTTAAATCTGGACATACTGAACCTGACTACATGGTAAATCATCAATGACCTCATGTTATCTGTGCTGGTATTCTTCTGGATCCATCAAAATTCCAAACTGGCATACACAGCCATTTGTATCTGCCGAACAGTGTCCAGAATGTCATCAGATAACTGCTGGACGTGTCAAGCCGAACTTGCCAGTACCCACCAATATCATCTAAGTGTGTGAACACTTTGGTTGTGGTCAGTTTGTGCAGGATCTCTCGAATCATTGTGATAAGGTAGTGAGAACTTTGTGGGAGGTGAAATGTTGGCTTGACCGACTCATCTACTTCGAGATGATATTCTCCTGGAAAGCATCCTTGGTCAGAGAAGATGTCTCCGTAATTTGTAAAGATATGCTGTTTAATGAGTGGCTCGGTGTTTGATCCTTCCTTTACACTGTGTATTACTTCTGGATTGTTTAGTGTAATAAGCCCTAGCTTCGGGCTTGTGTCAGCTGGCAGAAAAGGTATCTGATGAACATTTACTATTCGGAACTGTAGGTGCTTCTGTCTCTCATTTACTCTCACTTGCAACTGTTTTTGGCCTAACAGTGATAAATCATCCCATCATACAACCGGAACTTGACGGGGTGGTTCCATGTTGGGGTCACCATCTTGATATATATATCGCACAGACCATTGAAACTCATCAAGCGACAAGTAGAACCCATGTTGATCTGACATCAAATATGCTTCACTTTTCCACCGTCACTCTGTAGGGACAGTGTTCCGTATCGTCATTTGCCTCGAGATTGCATTACTCTAACTTTGTGCACAGTGTAGGCCAATTCCTGTGATGTCACGGCAAACACCATCCTCTTATATGAGCTTCACATCTCGCTTCACATTCTTTCTCCTTCAGAACATTTTGTTCAGAACAAGTTCAGAACAACTTGAACTTCAGAACAGGTGGTTCATCTTGGCATTCTTTCCCAAACGCTGGGCACGCTCGCTTGTCTGCCTTGTGGTTTCCACCACAGAACTTGCATACAATCTCTTTCTGGACATATTTATCTATATATAAAAGGATTCGGTATGTGTCTGCATGCGTCCACAAAGACATCATAGAGGGCCGTGTAATAGATGAATTGAATTCAGACACTATTGTAGCGGCTGCCGCTGGGGTTTCACAATCGCCTTGCACCTATCAAGGACGCGGAGCGATCACCATGCCGGGCTCGTCCAGGACGCCCGGGCAGGCTCAACTTGCCAGGCCGCAACCAGGACGCCGGGCCACGCCCCCTGGCGCCGGGCCTGGGCAAACCCCCTGGGTTAATAGATATATATTGCTGACCGATAAACGGGTTTTCAGAGTGCCTGAGTGTTTGATTTCATTAAAGCAACTCGGATGAATTCTAGCTTTTTGTCGCGTCCATTCTTCCGATCGACGTGGGAGCCCCAGCTCCTTCACTATTCTCATACTGCGCATACCTCTCATTCCATATTATACAAATATGTGTATTTTTATGTCAAAGTTCTTTTATTTAAAATAATGCTACACTGCCCACTATACTGCTTGCTATACCTCCCTCTACACCGCCTGCAACCCCACCTGCTTTACCGCCCTCTACACTACCCGCTATACCTTCCTCTACACCGCCCGCTACACTACCTGCTATATACCGCCCTCTACACTGCCCACTATACTTTCCTCTACACCGCCTGCTACACTACCTGCGAGCCACCCTCTACACTACCGGCTATACCTTCCTCTACACCGCCCGTTACACTACCTGCTATACCGCCCTCTATACTGCTCACTACACGGCCAACTACACCACTCTCTACACCGTTCGATACTCCGCCCGCTATACCACCCTCTGGTACAAATATGCCTTTCAAATTCAAAAAAGACAGTTTGCTATATGTTTGGCTTTTTCAATGACCATCAACAAGTCACTGGGACAGACTTTTGACAGAACCTGCTTCTATACCTTCCGAAACTTTCATCAGTCATGGGCATCTGTTTGTGGCTCTCTCTCTCTCTCAAGAGTTCAATCATTGGACTCATTATTTGTTGTATTTGAGAAAAACGAGATTGTTAATTGCGTTTACAGTGAAATACCATATGAATAAACTTGTTCAAAACATTAGGCCGCGTATGTTACTGGGGGTATTGCTAGTTTTATTATATTGCTCTCGGGTTGTGACTTTGACATATCGCTGCCTCCTTTCTTCTAATGAGATGTGTATTTAATTAATCACTGAGCTCTGCTGTACCAGCAACTAGTCTGAGCTGTGTTGCAATAGCCTCACTAACTTGGAGTGATGAGATAACCTTTCTTAAATCACACTTCCTTTCTCAGAATAGCCTGGCTTGTGCTTGCTTGTCACAGCAACTCAAGCCTCAAATAATTTCTTCCTCCAAAATGCTGAACTTACATGGTCCCCGCCAGTTGTCGGAGTCTGACAACAAATTGTTCCACTGGTCCGTTAGACTTCTGGGCAGCAATGTGCCATACGTATCAATCATGGAATATGTTGCGTGTGGGCGAAAAATGTTTAGTCAGTTTTTCAATGATTATTTGTGGGTCTTTTTTTTTTTTTTTTTTTTTTTTGTATACAGAGTCGAGGCTCGTGAAAGAGCTAACATTTATCAAACAAACAAATCAAACAAACAAGCAAACAAAGTATATAAAAAGGGGAGCGGTCGACAAGATGGGGAGAGAAGGGGAGGAAGCACACAAACACAACATTTGAGAGCAGGGACATCGGGAGATGTTTTTGGAAGGAGAGGGCCTGGGGGGAGGCAGGATAGGTATAAAACGCAAGGACACCAAGGACTTCCAGGAAAGAAGTCAAAAGTCACCTCAAAAAAGTGGATTTGGGGTGAAATTAGCGGGGGTAGAAAAGATCAAGGTTTTGGATGGGGGAAGATAAGAGATGGTGGTGAACAGCCGTTTTAAAGACCTGGAGGGAGGAGTGGGATTGAAGAGAGTGAGGGAGTTTGTTCCAGAGGCGGGAGAAAAGAGGAATGAAGGAGTGAACGTGAGCAGAGAGTCTTGATTTTGGCAGTTTAACCATAAGAGGGTTGCAGGCAGATCTTGTGCGACCTGCAGGAATATTTGGGGGACAGAGCCCAGAGAGAGCTGGGGGAGCAAGGCCGGAGAGGAGTCGGTAGAAGACGGAAAGACCTGGAGGGAGGAGTGGGATTGAAGAGAGTGAGGGAGTATATAAAATCAAACAAGGAAGTCTTCTGACTGTTGTAGGCATAGGGGCTAAACCAGACAGCATTTGCTTGCATTATTGTACCATCACGGCTCTCAAAGTATCAAATTGCACAGGCCTTGGCTTCTCATTTAGCAGTCTCTATCAAAAAAAATTGTTCCATGCTTGTCAGAAATTCTTTCAATTCGGTTCCAAATCACCATTACAGTTCATTCAACTTGGTGGCAGAAGCTGTATTACAGACGCCATTTTTCTCAGATCGGCTCAGACACACTGTCACTTATGCGTCGAATCTATCGCTTAAAACAAATATTCTGGTCCTAAATGGAGGTGAGTTGATTCACTGGAATGATGTGGATATGTTTTTGTACTTCTGACACCATGTTTCCATCCATGCACTGTCCAGAAATAACTTTAGTCAGACCGGGGATTCTCCAGACACAGTAAAGGCTGCCATGTTTATTTAGTCAAGTTTGCAAGCAATTGACCCCTGCATCCCACCACGCATGCGCAACAACCCGCAGCTATATGTGCCCGCGCCTGCGCAAAGTCAAATACAGACATGGATGCGATGTATACACTTGCATTCAAACAGCCACAATGGCCTATGTGGAGTTTACAAGTGTAAATTAGATTATATGAATGGGATATAAAACTGGCATGTCTAAGTTCGATTTTGCAGGACAAAATGGCCTCCTCGTGTGTTTAAGTTCCTTTGTATTTCATTGTAGGTCCTCATTTTCAACTTCGCAATCCTGCTTGCAATTTAAAGATGGTCAATATATTCTTGATGGAAAGATTACTTATGTTGGAGTGACTCGTTTGAAGTGACTTAAAATTGCTGAGTACTTAATTGCTGGCACACACAGGAGATCTCAAGCACTTGAATGTTCTCTCAACTGAATAAGCCATCAGTTATTACTTCTTCTTTTTTTTGTATACAAGATCGAGGCTCTTGTAAGAGCTAACATTAATCACAAAAAGACAAACTGACACATAAAACATAAGATAAAGGGAGCGGGAGACAAGATGGGGAGAGAGAGGGAAGCACACAAGTACAACATTTGAGAGCAGGGACATCGGGAGATCTGTGGGAGGGAGAGGGCTTGGGGAGAGGAGGCACGAGAAGGGGGGGGGGGGGGTGAGAGAGGTGTAAAACACATGGACATTGCTAGGACCTCCAGGAAAGAAGTCGGAATTTAAAATAACGAGCGGAAATTTGACAAAGACACAAATTGGAAAAATACTTAAAACTTTGATGCTGTGCAGAGGTCGAAGTCACAACCTTGCTCAAGGGACCGGAAGCGGAAGTCACAGGAAAATTTGTCCTTTCTCTCAAATTTCAAGCCACTCTCAAATTATTAATGTGAACATTGTTCTCTTCGGGATTTTAAACACATTGAGCTTGATCCTTATGAATGGCAGGTGCCCAAGCGATACCTTTTTGCTTTAGTGGGTTGCCATGAAATTACTGTATATGAAAATACATCTTGTGAGGGGTGTTTGGCGGGGGGGGGGGGAGGGAGGAGGGGGGGAGGGGGGGAGGAGGTGAAGGAGTGGGAGGAGGAAATAGCTAATCTTTCATTTTGAAACTCAATATTTGAGAGCTGTGTTTTGTTTTCTTTAACAACTGTCAAAATCAAAGATTTCATGCTGGTGTTGAAAGATCAGGTCATTGTTTGCTGGTACCCTGACCAAGTTCCAAAACCTCCGATCTGCAGGAAACATTTCATCAGCCGCATAGCCAACCCCTCAGAAATGATGCAAATAGCAGCCGCAAGCTGCATACGCTGGAATGAATGAATATAAAGTGCATTGGTGATTCATTCACTATGGTGTGTAGCATGTGGCTGCTGTTTGAATAATTTCTGTGTCACTGATGCAAGTTCGAGCAGCAATTTTGTAAGTTGTTCGGAAGTGATGAAGACAACTCACCTACTTTTCATGAAAGACACCGTGGGATATTTAACGTCCACCAAGGAGCAGTGCTGGCAAACGGGTTCTCCGACTTGACGTCTTCCGACGAATGGTATACACGTTGAGGTACTACCCTGTATGCAAAACACCAGAGTGACAGTTTATAGCTGGGTCGAGATTCAAACCAGGCTGAGGCCGCTCAGGGACTAAGGCACATACCTCTAGGTTATCGGACCAACCTGCGTCTTTTCCTATCTTTGATGATAATTCCAAGAAATATGAGTTACTTTCCAAGGAACTTTAATGCAGGAGTAGGCCTTTCGGCCAATCAAGCCTGCCCAATGGTTGATAACCCATGATGGTTGGTCATCCATATTGTTGTGACTTTTTTTGAATGATGAGCATCAAACGAGGAAGCGTTTTTGAATTTTTTGGTATGACTCGCTAGAAGTCGGGTTCAAACTCCTGGACCCCGGAGCCCTTGCTATAACCATTATACCACCGACTCTGGGTTTGGATAACATCCAAAGGTTTGCGAGAAAAAAGGGGTTCACCAAAAGGGCTTACAAGCTTACTTTGAGTTATTTGCAATAAGGAAAACATGTAACCTCTCAGAGTTTTATCACATGATTTGAACATAATCCTGTTTTCGTTCCCTCGGTCTTGTGAATCTGAAACTGCTTTGCGCACAGTGGGCTATCATCACATAAAACCGTAGCGCCATATTGAGGTCATTTACACATGTCACTTTGTGATGGAGAACGACCACCACCTTTTCTCGTCGGGCATCTGTCGCGAAACCGACGGTTATTTTTTCTTCTTTTTGTTTCTACCTCCACAGAATAGAACGGAAATTGTTGCCTGAGGGAAAATGTTGGTTTGTAGTAAGGTGGAGATTTGTTTGAAATGCTTTGAGTGAATTTCAAAAATTCTGAGCACTCGCCGAGCATGAAATTAATGAAAGCACTGGTGACGCGAATGTGGTTTGGGCACACCAATTTTGTCTCCTTTCATTGCATTGTTGGTTTTGAGTCTCCCATGTTGTCCAATAACAGCCTCTGCAATGTCTGGAATTGTGTACACAGGCCACGTGTTCCTCGGACATGTTTTGTTCTTTCCGCTCTTCTCTGATTCCTGCCACCAATCCCAACGTGTAGTCCTTAATGACTATAACAACATGGAGCTCGGCATCCGCCTTCACCATTCATGGCTTTGTCTGGAAAGAACAAAAGGCTTTCTTTGTCCCCCTTAATGATATGCTTTGGCTTTCTTCATCTGCCTCGTACATTTGTTGTTGTTGTTGTTGTTGTTTTCTTTCCTTCTCGCATTAAAACCACCTTCCGCACATTGTTCGCCCTGAGCTTATTTTAGAGACCATGAACATGGACCACTCCTCTTATAAGTAAACTATGTTCTGAAGAAGCAGCTAATTAAATGTTGCAATTGTCTGCAGAAGAAGTTGTCAGCTTTTGACATGGCTTCGTGCCATAAATCCCACTCAAGCACCTCTGCATACAGGTCGAATCCAATTATAAATGAGCTCTTCGAGAAGCTATGGTGCAGTCCCTCACCGGGCTTTTCATACAGAGAGCTATATGTTGACTTTTTTTTGTTTATGACACATTTTAATGAGTGCAAGATTCCTTGGCCACAAATGAGCACAAGCTGTAATTAGCCTTTTCGGCTTTCCTTTGGAATTTAGATGGAAGTGCGAGTAATTTCTGCATTACAAAAACCCAACTTTTCCCACTTCTCTTGCATCCACAGAACATTGGATTTTGACCTTGCGCCTTAAATTGACAGCCTCATCACCTGAGCTGTTTTGCATGGCATTATAATTGGGACCTGGCTGGATCCGCGTGCTTGATGCCCAAGATTCCAATCATTGCGTTGTAAATGTCATTGTAACTCCTCATAAAAAAAACTTTTTAACAAGCCTCGTAATTTTAACTTCCAGATGCAGTGGCATCATGGTTAGAGAGTCCGCACCGAATGTGCGAGGTCGTTGGTTTGATTCTGATGCTGTACATGTCACACCAAAGACTATTTTAAATGGTACCTGCAACTACCTCACTCGACACTCAGTATTTAGAGGATAGGGCACAGATAAGTCTCATGAATTTAATAATGGTTGTTGTATGTTAAAGATCCCATGGTATATTTTGTGAAGAGTAGACGAGTTATTGCTGCCAGCCTGAACAAATTACAAATTCTTGTCCGAAATGGCTCCAGTCCATCTGCAGGCCCATCCTGTCAGGACTTGGGCCAAAAACGTTCCTCAGCTGACTTCCCAAGGAGGGAAAAATTGTGGCCATCGACGTAGTCGTTGAAGAAGCAGTGGGAGTAGTAGTAGTAGTAGTAGATAGTGTATAAATTGTACCATATTATTCTTTGTGGATTAATTCCTTATGAAGTTTGAAGAAAAGGTTTCATTTTCACACATCATGGTAATGACACCAGTACGCACTTGACTATTTGAATGATAGATCTTTTTTATAATCCACAGAAAATAATTTAATAGCAAATATAATGAGTTAGAGGATAAGCTTGAATCGACTTGGAGCTTTTACATATTTAACAAACTTCTGAAAAGCAAGCTTTTTTCACTCCACCACACCTTCCTCCCATTTAGAAGTTAGGTTGGGAAAAAAACTTTGGGAAAAATTATTTCCAATTTCATAAACAAGTGACTATTTCTGTTCCTGACTCTTGTGAAAAGTCAGATTCTTTAAAGAATGCCAGATAAGTTCACTCCATGTGCAAAATGAGAACAGGCCTTAAAGACAAGAATTATTTGAGGATATAATTGGTAAGCCAGTTGGGAATGTAAAAGCACAGTGCATTGCAATCTTTTTCACGAGGGCAAAAGTTTAGACATGATACCATAGAACGACCTTCCCTGGGAAAACTATTTAATCGAGACGACCTGCAATGCTCTCCGCCAACAACTGGGTCTCCATCTCAGAATAGCAAGAAAGCCTTTGGAGATTAATCCCAACGTGGACCAGAAAGAGATATAAAATGTAGCCATAGATTGATATCCAAAATATCTGTGGGTGGTAAGGTTGAGGAAGCGAGGTGTAACTAGAAAGAGAAAATTGAGAATAAGGAAGTGAAGATGTGGGAGGAGGGGGGTTTGGGGATAAAATGAGGAAGGTTGGAAGGTTTTGGAAGAGGGCAAAGAAAAGGGGAAAAAGACATTGGCCAGAGGTATCAGTAAGGAAAGAGAATGTAGTTAGTCATACTGAAGAGGTGGAGGGGGTAGAAGATTTAGTATTTTGTACGTAATATGTTGACTGCCTTTAATCTTCTACGATCCAAAAACCACACAGTACAGTTTGCCTCACATACTATCTAAATTCTAAACCATGGTATTCTTGAAAATAATATTTCCTCAGAAAGTTTTGAGGCAGAGACTAAAAGTTAACCTAAAAAGTAGTGATGTCCTGTCGAAAGCTTACATTTAAGACTTTCTTGTCCAGAGTTGTCCTGAATATTATGAGCGCACATTTGTTGTATTGCAGTCGTTTCTATCTGGACCCTCTCGTCAACTTTACATACCTATAAAGCACAAGCTAATCTTTCTTCTTTGTACAATTGAACATTTCTGATCGGCACTGGGAATCGGATCGTGACATGCCTTCCAGTTCAAGGCAGATACATGGCCGAGAAAGTACACTTACTTCTGAAGGTAATGGCTTTGCAGGTCTGAGCCAAGGCCATCTTGTACCTTGTACCTTGTTCTGACTATAGAGTCGGTGCTGCCGACAACAACACCTGGAAGCCAGGAAAGATGGTTTAATGGATGGTGCAGAGCCGAGAGCATTCTTGCCGACACACAGTTTCTGGAATGTTCTTTGGGGAGTTTTAAGACTGAAAGCAGATTGCACTGCTGCTCAATGTAGCTCCGATTTCCTTTGATATCAGGCAAACAAATAAGCACTTGGGATTTGGAGCTTATTTTCCATTTGCGATTGCGATATCCTTTTTCCTCCCAACTGCTTACTTTGCTCCTTTGTTATCCTATTCTATTTGATTGCATACACATTTATCCCATTACCCTGCCTCCCTCACTGTTCTGGTTATTGCCTGCCTTTTGTATACAACAGATATATAAGACTATTCCATGGGTTATCCACCACAACACCTCCAGAGTTCGATGCTTATATATATATATATATACACACACAAGTGGGGTATGCTTACACATTGTGTAAGCAATAACCGTGCTTTGTATGAAGGTATATAACAAAACAGAAGCTTTATGATTATAGGCAAGCAGATATCAATTTAGGTTTATTTATTTCTTTATTTTACGGATGTATTTACGGTATCTACATATATTTTCATTAACATTTTTATTTCACAGTTTACAGTTATAGAAATTACAATTTTCAAATGCTATATATCGATTAGAGTTTGTTTTTTTGTCAGATGCGTTTACAGTTTTGTACGTAAATTTGAATTTACTGCCGCTTTTTCTTTTTTTCATTTACGGACATTATTGTCATGTTCATTTAGTTTACAGTTATAGAAATTACAATTTTCAAATGCTAGATATTGATTGAGGTTATTTTTTCTTTTCTGGACGCGTTTACAGTTTTCTACGTAAATTTTCATTTATTGACGCTTTTTCTTTTTTTCATTTGCGGACATTATTGTCATGTTTATTTTACAGTTTGCAGTTATAGAAATTACAATTGCCAAATGCTACATATTGATTGAGGTTTTTTGGGGTTTTTCATATGCGTTTACAGTTTTTGATGTAAATTTTCATTTACTGAGCGTTTTCTTTTTTTCATTTATGGACATTATTGTCATATTTATTTTACAGTTTACAGTTATATAAATTATAATTGTCAAATGCTAGATATTGATTGAGGTTTTTTGTGGGGTTTTCCGGACGCGTTTACGGTTTTTAATGTAAATGTTCATTTACTGACGCTTTTTCTTTTATTCATTTGCGGACATTATTGTCATGTTCATTTAGTTTACAGTTATAGAAATTACAATTTTCAAATGCTAGATATTGATTGAGGTTTTTTTGGGGTTTTTTCGGACACGTTTACGGTTTTCTACGTACATTTTCATTTACTGACGCTTTTTCTCTTTTTCATTTGTGGACATTATTGTCATGTTTATTTTACAGTTTACAGTTATATAAATTACAATTGTCAAATGCTACATATTGATTGAGGTTTTTTGGGGGGTTTTCAGACGAGTTTACAGTTTTTGACGTAAATTTTCATTTACTGAGCGTTTTCTTTTTTTTCATTTATGGATATTATTGTCATGTTTATTTTACAGTTTACAGTTATATAAATTACAATTGTCAAATGCTAGATATTGATTGAGGATTTTGGGGGGTTTCCGGACCCGTTTACAGTTTTTTACGTAAATATTCATTTACTGACACTTTTTCTTTTATTCATTTGCGGACATTATTGTCATGTTCATTTAGTTTACAGTCATAGAAATTGCAATTTTCAAATGGTAGATATTGATTGAGGTTTTCTTGTTTTTTTTTCAGACGCGTTTACGGTTTTCTACGTAAATTTTCATTTACTGACGCTTTTCCTTTTTTACATTTGCAGACATTATTGTCATGTTTATTTTACAGTTTGCAGTTATAGAAATTACAATTGCCAAATGCTAGATATTGATCGAGTTTTTTGGGGTTTTTTATACACGTTTACAGTATTTGACGTAAATTTTCATTTACCGAGCTTTTTCTTTTTTTCATTTATGGACATTATTGTCATGTTTATTTTACAGTTTACAGTTATATAAATTACAGTTGTCAAATGCTACATATTGATTGAGGTTTTTGGGGGTTTTTCATACGCGTGTACAGTTTTTGACATAAATTTTCATTTACTGAGCGTTTTCTTTTTTTCATTTATGGACATTATTGTCATGTTTATTTTACAGTTTACAGTCATTTAAATTACAATTGTCAAATGCTAGATATTGAATGAGGTTTTTTGGGGTTTTTTCCGGACGTGTTTACGGTTTTTTATGCAAATTTTCATTTACTGACGCTTTTTCTTTTTTTCATTTGCAGACATTATTGTCATGTTTATTTTACAGTTTACAGTTATAGAAATTGTAATTTTCAAATGCAAGATATTAATTGAGGGTTTGTTTCGGATGCATTTTTGTTTTTTTACGTACATTTTCAGTTACGTATGCTTTCAGCTTTCTACGATACCCGGAAGGTACCGAACATTAATTTCAGTCTGTCAATCAGTCAGCCAGTCAGCGGTTAGAAAGAGCTTTATATATAATATGAAAGCACTCAAATTGATGTACTGACTTGAATGAGTTCCCACGGAAACGTCTTTACGCCAAGTTTGAGATATTGGACTTGCAAACCCATGTGATCTGTGGATGCGCAATCCAGACTGCTGTCCACAGGACTGATAAGTGTGTTAGAGGAAAAGCTTATATTGCTGATTTTGATTAAGATACATGGAACAGATTTACATGTTTCCACTTCATTGTCTTTCCATCCACAATGGTTTTAATGAGGCGGCTTCTGGCAGGCAATTTTTTTCAAACTAATTTGATACAAATTGAGAAAGATTTGACAATTACAAATATTAAACAAACAAAGAGCACTTCATTATTCTGCTTGTCACTCTGTTTAAGGATTCGTCTGTTCCCCAAGAGAAGTTTCTGAAGCCTGATTTTCCCAAGGATTTGGGAGTTAAAATGTATTGTCGAGCTTTGTTTTCTAGTTAATATGTTTCATTGTAATGCATTTGAAGGAAACTCAATTCGGAGAAAATCGTTTTTTTCTGTCTCTGAGCCATGCCGTGAATTTCATCAACCTTAAGGGAACCTCTTTGATACTTTCTGACCTAATGAGTAACTTCTCAGTTTGCCATTGTTTTTGAGTTGTGATATACGATGATATTGTTACGCAACCGTGATTAACACCACAGTTACGGATGACCGATTTGCGAGACTTTAACTCCCGAGGCGAACACTCAATGGCGGACTCAAGTTCAACACCAACGCGCGGAATGGCGGGACGCAGCGAAGGCTCCGCAACCTTATCTATTAAAATCAAACACCCAGGAAAACTGCGTTCAAATATATACAGAAAATAATATAAGGGTTTATTAGGAAAAGTAAAGCCAGTGAAAAAGCCCGCCGGTAAATCTAATAACTCTAATCGGGACGTCCCCACACGACAGACAGCAAACACAACCGAGGGAGATTAATTACGAAAATAACACGTCTTGTAAAATGTACACAAGGAGCTCGGCTTATCTGTCTTTGTCGTCTTGTATTGTTTGCCGTCCACCCCGGCACCGCTCGGCCCCGATGCACCCACGAGGCCTCGCTCCACCAGGCTCCGATCCTCTCGCCGCCCACCAGGTCCGTGCACCACGCTCCAAAGCACCCCACGCGAGCCAGCAGCTTCACACGAGGTCGATCCCCACACAAAGCCCGAAGACAGGACCGGAGAGAACGCAGGTGTGACTGCACGTCTCGTCCTTCCAACTCGCTTCTCAATTGCTCACTGCCAAGCTCGAACTCGACTGCGACTGGAATGGCGTGTCCTCTCCAACTCCAACTGGCGAACTAACTCCGTGTGACTTGCGACTCAACTCTCTGGTGCCTGCCTGCGTCTGCCACGAACTCAACTCAACTCGCGAACTCCTGAAATGGCGTCCGACCGTCGCCTATATTGGTGGCCGATGACGTCACATTGGCGCACTCCTCAGCCAATCAAAGCCTCCCGCGACTCCTGACATCTCCCGTCCGTGACCCCGCGGTCCCGGCATAACACGTGCCGGCCAGGTTTGTAGGCCTTTGGAGGTGTACACGGTGGCGGCCACTTGTGGCGGTGTTTTTGACCTGGTTTCCTGTCAATTTAATACGAAGTCCTTGTCAGGGAAAGGGGATTATTTAATGTTGCGCTAAGGACCTAACTAATGTTTATGTGGTTTGCAGTGCCATAAAGGACAAAGGTTTGATTACTAGGTGATACTCACAGGGGCGTTACCTTTAATCCCTCACTATTTAACACTCGAATCTCCAGGTAGATCCACACTCATACATCTTACCCCGACAACCGCCTGAACATCAATAACTTATTACATGTAGAGTCCCTGTCACGACAGCCGAATACCTACCTATTCAGATCTACCTAGCTCTAGATGTTGCATTACCAAATTCATAACACAGCCCCCCCCCTGGAACCGTAGCTCCTGCAAGGTTCACCGCAGGGCTACCATTCCAGCCTTAACACTTACTGTCACACACTTAATTAACCTATGAAATAAATCAGGAAGGGCTGTGGGAAGTGAGTCGGACTACCTACCTACACTTCCTTAACATGCTGAACCCCTTAACCATCATGCAAGTATGTACATCTTCTTCGTTGTTCCTGTGGAGGGAGGAAACAACAACACACAACACTAACTTAACCACAAAACTTAACCATCTTTCCAAAACTCAAAACTCTAACCTTTGTACATACCCCGGTCTACAGACCGCGTCCCCCGGTGGATGCCACAAGACTCAACCTTACCTGCGGGGCCATCCCCAATGCATCCCCCTAAATTTCCACGGGCCCCGTCCAGATGTTACAGGTGAGTGACACGGCTCGGTGGATTTCGCCCACATTCATGCTACACAGACCCCTTAACCACTCATTCTCATTCCATAGGTCATCAAGGCATTGCAAAAATCAACAAAGCACTTATTCCCAATACACCCCCTGCAGGACCATGGCATTGATGTCATTCACGTGTGTGTGCATTCCTCAACTAGGCAGCGGGGAGGTACCGCACAAAAAGATGGTGGGGGCGCATCAGGCTGTGGTGCCCGCAGTCCCAAAAACAAGTCAACCGACTTACAAGTTCATTGCCCCCCCCCCCCCCTTTACCTCTTGGCCCCGTGACAGCCCAACAGCCCCTTTCCGCCGTTACCTCGCCGGTGAGGGTCTCCACACACACCAGGCTCCTTTGCCTCCTGCTTTCGCGCAGCAACACGGGTCACCGGGGGACTTCCTCACCCCGCGGCGCCCAACCAGACCCTCCACCGACGAGCTCCAATTTCCAGTTACCACCGGCTGCCAGGGGTAATTGCCGCAGAGGGGGGCCCGCAGGCATCGCTCCTCAGAGCTTGCTCTGTACCTGCGGACACACACACCTTCCCCACCCATGGTCCCCAAAACACACTTCCTCCCCCCGCTGCCATTCAATTCTCCACACAACTCAGCACAATTCAGTACAATTCATAGATGGTGTAAAAGGTGTTACAAGGCTTGCCATGGCCTGCCAATGTGAAATCCCATTCACAGTTCGAATCATTGAATCCTTACACATTTCCATTAGCACATTTCCAAAAAGCACAATTTATCGCCCCTCATTATCTCCAATAATCATCACTCACTCTCCAGGTTCCACTCTCACGACCACATCAAAACACCTAACCACAATACAAAAACATACGCCACCCACAAGACACTGTGGCTCCCATTCCATCCCCTCACCGGCCATGTCATCACTCTCACCCGCCTCCCAACTCCAATTTACATGTCCCCAATTTCCAAAGCAAGTCCTGAAGCCTGGGACAGTACTCCTCAAAACACTCACCTCAAGTGCAGGTAGTTGCAGGTTGGTCAGGTCCAAGAGTGTCATCCACCCATACAATTCCCAAAATTTCACATTGGGCCTACCAAATACTTCCAAATTTCTCTTTTGTCCCCACTACACTGGCAGGTATGTGGATCCGCATCCAACGGTGATCATCACTACACAACTACCTGTGGCCACGACAGCTCTGCACCTCTACCGTGCAAGGGTCACCGGGACAAGGTGAGCAGTCAAAACGCCAACATGGCCCATGAGTGTCCATAAGGGTGCGACCCACCATCCATCCTTCGGCCCCCCTGCGAGGAACACAGCTGCAGCAGCCCCAGCTGGCCAATGTGGTGAGCACTTGCTGCCACAGCACACACTACCGCACACACAACCTCGGCCCTGGGGGGCACGGTCGCAGTGCGTGGCATCCCTACAGCCACGTCCCCTGCACCTCCCCATCATCCCCCAGTCCGACTACAAAACTGCAGCCCCCCCAGTGCTCACCCACACTTGACCACACCAAGGTCCAGTCAACAGCCATGCTCCACCAGGAGACCCACCCAGAAGACATGGTCCACACACCTCGGACACGCACAGCACCACGTTGACCCTCAGGCTACACAACTACATCCCCATCATCCCGCGTCCCAAATATCAGCACAGTTGCCCCCGCAACCAGTTGAAAGCTGTGTCTTGCTACCCTATTAATTTCATCACAGCCTCCAACACTTTGGTCTACACACCTGGATCAATAATGGCGTCACTGTACAGTGTCCACCATGGCATTTCAAAATCCACCCTTAAATTTCCATCTAACCCACAGATTACCCATGCCAACCATTTGTCACATTTCACTCACCTCACCAAAGAAGGATGCTTTGCCATACACATGCCAGCCGAGCATGGCCCATATGCTCGGCGCGTTACACATCTCCCGATTCACATCCCCATGGCTCTCTTCCCAACCCGAGAGTCCATAAATCACAACGGAGCATCTGTGGAAGGTCACTCACACCATCACGTTCCACAGATGCCCCAATGGTTGTCCGGCAGGCTATCTCCATCCCTGTCCATTCGGTTTGACCCGCGTCCATAGACCAACCACCATGCCAGGTCACCACATGCTGGTTGTCCCAGAGTCCCTGGAGGAGAGTGCCAGGCCGCATGCCCGGGTGGTCACCACATCAGTCCCAAGTTGGCCGTCCGCAGTGCCACCACCAAAGCGCGACCCACAACACCTCCCCCTAGTGGTCCTCAATATTTGCCAACCCAGACTTGAGAAACCACCTCGGACCCCTCTGGAGGTCTTAACCCCCACCAGGGTCCGGTGACCCTGCCGGCCCGAGCCACCAGCTCGGACGGCGCCCCGACGGACAAGGGACGCCACACTCCACCAGACCCCCCGTGGGACCCAGGTCGTACCTCGACACCCAAGGCTGGACCCCACGTCCAAATCTCGCCATCACAGCCCCCCAGCTGGCCGGCATACCCAAATTTTGAAAGGGGCAACTTTTGCCCGAGGCCATCACCCATGACCTCTCCATGTCCAAATCCCGCAGCCCGGGGACCAATCCCCACCATGGCTGCTCCAAATCAATTTCCCATTGTAATTTTATTTTACAAATTTTCATTCCCATTGCCAACCCGCAGCTGCAGGGAACAACCTCTACCACCGGTTGTTCTGCCCCTCCCTGCAGTTGATCCAAATTCCCTACAGGGACCAAATCTCCAGAAGCTCTATCTCCCGATCCTCCAAGATCCAAATCCAGCCCGGAGCCAACACACTCCCCCAACTGGTTGTCCAATTTTGGAGCCTCTGTTTCCAAATAGCAGTGTACAGTGAGCGTCCCCTCGGTCATTCCAACCACCTCCTCGGACCAACTCACCTCATCTCCCAGGCTCCTTTGGGCCTGAACAAGCTCTACCTCCATGGGACTGTCACAGGTCTCCAGCCGCTGGATCAAATCATCCTCATCATTACAAATCATTCCTGGCCCCGCCAGGCTTTGATCAATATCCCCAATAAATACCCGGTCCGGCTCTATCGCATGGACCCCCAAAAACTCTACCCCCTCTTGCTCCGCACCACCGCCCTGGTGCTGCACAATTTCAAATTCATCCCCCGGTTGGGGTGTTGTGACATCCACACGGTCCCGATAAACAACCAGGCCAGAATGTGGGAAACATTCCCCATTACAACTCTCGCATTCCAGGTTTCCTTCCCCGCTCACCTGTGGACTCTCCACGTTTGCCTGCGGGCATTCCCCCTCTACCTGTGCACATTCCCCATCCACCTGTGGACATTCCCCATCCACCTGTGGACATTCCCCATCCACCTGTGGACCTGCGGTCTCCCCATTTGCTTCAATTGCCATTCCCTGTGCAATTCCCAATTTTGCCATTCCCGGCTCCTGAGCCCCGTGCACATCTGCATGGGCCGTACTCTCTCCCATTCCCAATTTAGCTTCCCCCAGCTGCTGTGCCATTTCCCCAATTTTTCCTTCCATACTGTTTTCTAACCCCTCTAACCCATTTTTCACCTCTTTTATCCCGTTGTCTAACCCCTCACCGGTACCCCTCGCTTCGTCCCTCATTATCCCCAATTTTTCACTCCGAGCCCTCGCTTCGTCCCTCCTTGCCCCCAATTTTTCACTCCGAGCCCTCGCTTCGTCCCTCATTACCTCCATTTGGTTCTCCAATCGCTCACTCTGAGCCCTCAGGTCTCCCATCTGCTTTCCCAATCGCTCACTATCGGCCCTCTGAGCATTTATTAAATTTACTATGGTCTGGAGATCTATCGGGGCCGTCCCAGCGGCGGGGAAAGTTCCAACGCTATCCTCCTTATCCCCCATTTCCGGCTCACTCCCGACGCTGACGGAGGCCTCGCTGCGTACTTCCATCTCGTCGACCTCCGACATCCGCTTTTCGGAAGGTCGTTCCCCGCGCGCGTATTTATTTTAATAATTCCTGAAACACAATTTAAATTTGACGAAGACGCGATATCGCGCTCCGTATGCCCAATTGATTACTAAATTTCTCCGCCTCGCCTATAACAATTTCGCGTTCGAACGTCGGGCGCAATGTACGCCCGACCGTGTCGATGTCGCCCCGCGGACAAAAAAATTTGTCCGACCGTGTCGATGTCTCGCCGCGGACAAAAAAATTTGTCCGACGGGTTCAAATCCCACTCCTGACACCACTTGTTACGCAACCGTGATTAACACCACAGTTACGGATGACCGATTTGCGAGACTTTAACTCCCGAGGCGAACACTCAATGGCGGACTCAAGTTCAACACCAACGCGCGGAATGGCGGGACGCAGCGAAGGCTCCGCAACCTTATCTATTAAAATCAAACACCCAGGAAAACTGCGTTCAAATATATACAGAAAATAATATAAGGGTTTATTAGGAAAAGTAAAGCCAGTGAAAAAGCCCGCCGGTAAATCTAATAACTCTAATCGGGACGTCCCCACACGACAGACAGCAAACACAACCGAGGGAGATTAATTACGAAAATAACACGTCTTGTAAAATGTACACAAGGAGCTCGGCTTATCTGTCTTTGTCGTCTTGTATTGTTTGCCGTCCACCCCGGCACCGCTCGGCCCCGATGCACCCACGAGGCCTCGCTCCACCAGGCTCCGATCCTCTCGCCGCCCACCAGGTCCGTGCACCACGCTCCAAAGCACCCCACGCGAGCCAGCAGCTTCACACGAGGTCGATCCCCACACAAAGCCCGAAGACAGGACCGGAGAGAACGCAGGTGTGACTGCACGTCTCGTCCTTCCAACTCGCTTCTCAATTGCTCACTGCCAAGCTCGAACTCGACTGCGACTGGAATGGCGTGTCCTCTCCAACTCCAACTGGCGAACTAACTCCGTGTGACTTGCGACTCAACTCTCTGGTGCCTGCCTGCGTCTGCCACGAACTCAACTCAACTCGCGAACTCCTGAAATGGCGTCCGACCGTCGCCTATATTGGTGGCCGATGACGTCACATTGGCGCACTCCTCAGCCAATCAAAGCCTCCCGCGACTCCTGACATCTCCCGTCCGTGACCCCGCGGTCCCGGCATAACACGTGCCGGCCAGGTTTGTAGGCCTTTGGAGGTGTACACGGTGGCGGCCACTTGTGGCGGTGTTTTTGACCTGGTTTCCTGTCAATTTAATACGAAGTCCTTGTCAGGGAAAGGGGATTATTTAATGTTGCGCTAAGGGCCTAACTAATGTTTATGTGGTTTGCAGTGCCATAAAGGACAAAGGTTTGATTACTAGGTGATACTCACAGGGGCGTTACCTTTAATCCCTCACTATTTAACACTCGAATCTCCAGGTAGATCCACACTCATACATCTTACCCCGACAACCGCCTGAACATCAATAACTTATTACATGTAGAGTCCCTGTCACGACAGCCGAATACCTACCTATTCAGATCTACCTAGCTCTAGATGTTGCATTACCAAATTCATAACAATATATATTATATGAGGAACATTTACACAGGAGGAGGAAATTTGGCTGAGTTTGCCTGCACTCCATCAACACCACATGAATTCAATCCATAAGTTGATCTATTTGATTTCATTTTGGAAAGGGGGTAGGAGGTGGAAGAGAACTGTGGTACATGCACAAAGGGCATCATAGGGATTTTAATTTTACATATTGATCTCTGCCACCAAAGGTGGATGGAGGTTGTGTTTTCACCCCTGTCTTTGTCTGTCTCTGTTTGTGAACAATATATCTCAATAAGTTGTGGATGGATTCGGACGTTACTTGGTGGATAGCTTGGGTGTGGGACAAGGAAGCATTTTTTCAATTTTGGTGAAGATCCAAATCTGGATCCGGATTAGAGAATTTTAAAGTGATTCTTCATCATTGAGTGATCGGGCTAAAAATGATATATGTCACAATATCTCAAAAGGTTGTGGACGACTTGTGACAAATGTTGGTGGATGAGTTGGTTGGGTGACAAGAACAAGGCAATTAGCTATTGGTTCAGGTCCGAATCCAGATCCGTTCTATCAGTGGGATACAAACTGTTCAGCCTGGTGGAGGAATGCTTTCTACCGAGTGCCGCTATTGTTTGTAAATGTTATTTTAATTCATTTTTTTGAGTGGGATGGGGAATGAATGAAATTGTACAGTGAGGAAGGAACAAACACTGACAAAACATTCACCTTTCAATGAGACCCTTTCATAATTAAACATCACAATTATGCCACACATATCCAATCACCGATCCATACCTCAACTGCCCACCATTTCTTCCAATATCCATGCCCACTTCTCACAGATGCGCTTCTATGTATCTATCTAATTCCAGTTTAAACCTGTTTTCTGTTTGCTGCCATCACTTTCCTGCGAGACCATTTGATTCATTAACTGAGTGGTAAGTGAGTGTTTCAATAATCTGTAATAATCTCTCAGTTTTAATTTTTTTTAAAGCCCTTATACTTGCAGTAAGCCTGTTTTTGGCTTAGCGGTTAGGGTGCTGGCTTGGGATCCTAGGATCGTGGGTTTGAATCCAGGTCGATCGCTGAATTAACGCCAGGGGGTTGACTCAGCCTGTCATCCCTCCGAGGTCGGCAAATTGAGTACCAGGTCACTGGTAATTCCCTGTGTGTCGCAAGAGGTGACTAACAGGGCTGGCGGCAGGATGGGCATCCAGCCGTAAAACATTGCTTCAAAAAGGGGACCATGGTGCCCAAAACAGGCCAACCCCCGCCCAGCGGGAAAAAATGGCCTACAAAGGCAATTCCTTATACTTGCAGTATAGAAAATTATAACGTTATGACTTGAGCTTATGTTTCAAATAAATCTGAAAACTACTGGTATTCATTTATGAAGAAGCATAATCTTCTTTTTTGCTCTCTCTAATTGCTACAATTATGCCCACGTTCTTGTGGGATTGGCCCAGGGGATGTTTTAGCCCCACTCTTGATGAACTGGCTGGCTAGGCATGACATTAGACTAAGTAGTTAGGGCAGGAATTTGGAATTTGGCCAGGTTGCCAGGGATAACTTGCCTACTCTTTGCGAAGGACACCGTGGGGTCTTTAACACCCACCAACTCTTACCAGCAGACTGGGCGCCCAATTTAATGTCCATCCTAGGAATGGCACACACATTTATGAATCACCCTGCATAGGAAGCACCACGATGACCGTTTATAACTGGGTCGGGATTCAAACCCAAGCTAGACAGCTTGCAGTGCGCATACCTCTAGTCTAGGTCATCCTGCCAGCCCAATAAAGAAGCATAACGATTATTGAAAAAGTGATTAAATTGGTTAAATAATATCAATGTTTTTTATTTTATTACCCTTGCCAGAGGAGAGGGTATTGCATTTGAGTCCGTTTGTCTGTCTGTCTGTTTGTCTGTCCGTCTGTTTGTCCGCACAGAATAAATATGATTTTCTCTGCAACCGCTCGTCCAATTGACAGGAAATTTTCACCATAGGTGCAACTCCACCTGTACAATTTTTAATGATGATTATGCCGTCATAGGTCACGTGGTATGGGCGCCATCTTGGAAAAACCAAACAACTTTGCACCTCTATATCTCCAAAAGTACTGCATAGCAAAAAATTGAGACATGGCTCATTGTAAAGAACTCTCCATGGGGAATAACATATGTTAATAATGATGTCATAGGTGCCTCCATTATGACATCATAATTCGATAAGTACAAAACTTCATCCGATCAAGATGAAATTTCTTGAGCGTCATCTAGGGATAAATTGGTTTAGAAAAAATGATGATGTCATCGGTAACATGGCTTGGCCGCAATATTTGTTTTCACACAAAAGCCTTAAAAACCACTAAAACACGTCCTGGCGAGGGTCTGCAATCTCTGATTGCTCTTTCTTGTTTTTTTACTGTGATCTAAAAGCTCCACATTACATTTGTGCATTAATCAGATGCAGGACAAGGGCAATAGCAAACAATGAATAATTCGATATAGTGGAGAGAATTTGACTTGGGATCCGAGCATCATGAGTTACCGTCTCAGATGGAAACAACAAACAGGGCTAATCCAAAACAACCAAACAAACAAGCAATATCAATGGCAGGTGGAACTGAAAAGTACACTATCACTGACATGAGTAACCCTCTGAGGACATGTCAAAAGATTATGCATTTGCTAGAGATATATAGGGGCAAACCATAGATGAGCATAATCAATTACTGTGCTCAAACTTCAAAAACAAAAAATTACTTCTTTTGATGAGAGCTGTGTGGAATTTTGTGAAGCATGAAGTAGCTGCAGCAGCAATTGCACTCATGGTACATAATTGGGCAGTGTATAATGGAAAAAGTTTACCTGGAGTTTTTCACTCTCAAGGCAGGTAATGGAGCAATGACTAACTCGTGAGCATGTGGCATGCAAGAATAATGCCCACAAGTGCGATCGCACTTTTGGCAGACAGCCAACGTGGCCATCATCACGAAATGGCTCAATGAGTGAGAGAAGTGCATGCGTTGGTTTGAAAAGTAAACGTAGTAATCGCAATGCTTTAGCATTGTCAAGAAACTTCCATAATGAACTCAACTGGGCTTGCCCAGCAGGTTTTCACCTGTTTCCTGTTTTACAGTGACCCAAACCCTAACCCTATCCCTAACAGATAAACAGAAGAGGAAGAAGAATATGATGTAAAAAAAAAAAAAATCAAATACACTCAAACAACAAAAATTTCTATGAACTAATTTTGTTTTTTGTCCCCAATGTGTTTGAATTTTTTTTTGTTCTTTTTCCGATACGTCAAAAGCATGTGGCTTTGACTTGTTTGATTAGACGTGCGTTTTGCAGACAGATAAGTATGGCGGAGCGAGCCATTTCAAGCTCTGATGCTCATTTTGAACACGCAAGACAACCTCATTCGTTATTTTTCATTGAAACAAGAAATGAAAAGCCTTGTCTACTCAAGTGATAAATGCATATTCTTGGAAGATCGAAATCGGCCGTGTGCCAGTCGGTGGCTCATCAAAATGGCAGGTGATTGCATTTTGTTTCATAAATCATGCAAAGCTTTAAGAGAAAAAAAAGGTCTTCGAGTTGAACATTGTCCTCCAATTCAATTTCTCTTTGACATCACAAGCAAATCCTTAAAATTCCCTCTATTATCTTTTCATTAGCCCATCCCCCGTGCAGAGGGAGACAGGGTTTTGCAATCACATGTGAGTGTGAGTGTGAGTGTGTGTGTGTGTGTGTGTGTGTGTGTGTGTGTGTGTGTGTGTGTGTGTGTGTGTGTGTGTGTGTGTGTGTGTGTCCAGGGCATAACTCTTTTACCATTTGAGCTTATGACATCAAATTTTCAACAAACATTTATTATGAGAAGATAGAGAAGACTAATTAGAAATTGGGTCAAAATGTCAAAGGGCAAAGACACAATCATAGTAAAATACGCCATTTGTGTCTGTCTGTCTGATGAATTTTTGATGCCAATACATTCTGTCGTTACTTATCCAATCTCAACCAAACTTGACAGGATGATGAAGGGTTACACAATGAAGGTTGTAGCGCATTCATTCGCCCCCCTCCCCAAGGGGGTTTTCTCCCCCCCCTCCCCCCGAGCGAGTTTGCCCGCAATTGCCGTCAATGGGGTTGCACGTTGAGGTGTATATAAATGTTAAATTAGCTTTATCGTGGCGTATTTCCAAAGAAGATTTATCGTGGCGTTTTTCCAAAGACGCTTTTAATAACAAAATTAATGATAATCGCATATTGTTAATGTAATAATTACAAAACAATATTAATACTAATAATGTCCCAATTCCCCAAGGCGTTTTCCCTGCAGTGATAGCCGGCGAAGCCGGTGTTGTGAATGAACGCGTGCGTATGACGTTGAAAAAAACAGATTTTGCTGGATCCTTGGAGAATTCCAAGCTTTGACGCACTAAATCACTCAATGGAGGCCGCCATCTTGCGGATGCGGAAGTATGCATTAAAAATTGCGAAAAAGTTCAATAGGAGTTTGTTTCACCCGTCTTTTTTTGATTCACAATCTTATGCACCTCTAAATTGTAATAAAAATACTTCAAGACCAACCTCGTTCCCCAGGCCCGCATGGGCCCTGGTTATCGTCAACGAAAATCGTCACCAAACACCGGAACCAATGAGATTCGAGCATTTAAAAAAATATTTCAAAAACCAAATCACTCAATGGAGGCCGCTATCTTGCGGATGCGGAAGTATGCATAAAAAAATTGAGAAAAAGTTCAATAGGAGTTTGTTTCACCCGTCTTTGTTTGATTCACAATCCTATGCACCTCTAATTTGTAATTAAAATACTTTAAGACCAACCTCGTTCCCCGGGCCCTGGTTATCTTTAACGAAAATCGTCACCAAACACCGGAACCAATGAGATTCGAGCATTTGAAAAAATATATCAAAAAAGCTTATTACCGCATTTCGGAGGGTGAAAATGGCGTCAATCATTCTAAAATTGACGAAGAATTATTTTTTAGAAATATCGCGGCCGTCGGAGATCGTTTTTCACGGCCGGAAATATCCTAAATTGGGACGGACGGAATTCACCGAATTAATCAAGAAGAATTTTTATTTTATTTTAATCTCATTCAGAATGCAAATGGTGTCATTTTGAACTAGATACGGTACCTACTACACCTACCTACTACCAACTACCTAACCTACTGATGCCAGAGTGATGGGTAAAATAGTGGCAAGAGGCTTTGGCTTCGCCGGCTCATTGCGGCTTTGCAGTCGGGTACTCGTAACGTATATAATAATAATAATAATAATTCATTTATTTTGTATAGCGCTTTTCCAGAAGCCCAAAGGCGCTTTGACAGAGTGGAAAACATAATGCATAACAATACATGAAAACAACAATTGCAAAAAGACAAGAATCAAGAAAACAAACAGCAGCGATATACGGCATATATACACAAAGAATTAAGTTAAGCACCCCCCCGTTTTTTTACAACCTCGCACATTACAAGTTTGTTGTCGTCAAAACAGTGTAATATACCCATGATATTGCTATATTTTCTGGAGAAGTGATATTATGGTCACATAAAAACATAACAATCATGCCGTTTTCAATATTTTATTCTGAATAATTTAAGGTGAAAGTTTTTGGGAATTTTAGGCATATTTTCACCTCAATTTAAGTATGGAGCTATAGGTCCATCACGGACAGCGTGGATGACGTTTATGTTTTCTAACGTACAGTCATTGTTCTGAGAAGACCTCTAGCGATCTTTGCGTCAATAACGTGTGTAGGACCCACGTGATCGGATCACTGACTCAACCCTACGTCTCATAGACCCTGTAAGCCGTCGTATGCGTTGCTGTGGCAGGTTGTTCCATTCCCGATGTAATGCACGTTCCAATTCATCCAGATTGGCTATTGGAGGGACCATCTTCGCAATTTGTCGTCCCAACATGTCCCAAACGTGCTCGAGGGGGTTCAGGTCAGGACTGTACGCAGGCCAGGGGATGGTTGTCACAGCACCTTGCTCCATCCGATCACGTGGGTCCTACACACGTTATTGACGCAAAGATCGCTAGAGGTCTTCTCAGACCAATGACTGTACGTTAGAAAACATAAACGTCATCCACACTGTCCGTGATGGACCTATAGCTCCATACTTAAATTGAGGTGAAAATATGCCTAAAATTCCCAAAAAATTTCACCTTAAATTATTCAGAATAAAATATTGAAAACGGCATGATTGGTATGTTTTTATGTGACCATAATATCACTTCTCCAGAAAATATAGCAATATCATGGGTATATTACACTGTTTTGACGACAACAAACTTGTAATGTGCGAGGTTGTAAAAAAACGGGGGGGTGCTTAACTTAATTCTTTGTGTATATATAAGACAAGAATCAAAAAGACAAGACAAGAATCAATAGGGAAAATTTTAAAGCAAAAGGAGGGAGAAGGAGAAGAGATAGTCAGGGGTTAAATGCTGTGGGTTGAATGTTGAATGCAGCGTTGAACAGGTGGGTCTTTAGTGATGTTTTGAATGTGGTGAGTGAGGAGGAGTCTCTGATGGTGTGAGGTAGTGAGTTCCAGAGGGTGGGAGCAGCGATGGAGAAGGCCCTGTCCCCCCAGGATCTGAATTTGGTCCGGATGGAGGGGGTCAGGAGGTTGGTACCAGCAGAGCGGAGGTTGCGGGTGGGAGTGTGTCTGGAGAGGAGGTCAGCCAGGTAGGATGGGGCCAGGTTATGGAGGGCTTTGTATGTCAAGAGGAGGATTTTGTACTGGATTCTCTGGGGGATGGGGAGCCAGTGAAGCTTGTAAAGGACGGGGGTGATGTGGTCACGGGTCCGGGAATGAGTGAGTAGACGGGCAGTGGAGTTCTGAATGTATTGGAGTTTATTGGTGATTTTTGAGGGTGAACCATAGAGGAGGCTATTGCAGTAGTCCAGACGGGAGGTGATGAAGGCGTGGATGAGGGTTTCTGCAGCCGTGGAGGAGAGGGATGAGCGGAGACGGGCAATGTGTTTCAGGTGAAAGAAGGCTGACTTTGTGATCTGTTTAGTGTATTTGTCGAAGGAAAGGGTTTGGTCAAAGATGACGCCAAGATTCCGGATGTGAGGGGAGGTGGATACTGGGATACCGTCGATGTTGAGGGCAAAGTTATGGGTGGATTTTGTGAGCGTTTTTGGGCCAATGATGATTATTTCAGATTTATCACAGTTAAGCTTGAGGAAGTTGATTTGAAGCCAGGATTTTATTTCAGTGATGCAGTTTGTCAGGATAGAGTGGGTGTCGGTGGAGACGGACTTGGTGGAGATGAAAAGCTGGATGTCATCGGCGAAGCAGTGGAATTGGAGACCATGACGGCGGATTAAGTGACCGAGCGGGGACAGGTAAATAGCTTATAGTTATAATGGCGTTTCTGTGGGAGCAACGGCTTATACAGGAAGTAAAAATATTATAAACCACAAACACGTATTCTTAGTTTTTTAAACAGTCGCTAATGCTGTTTATAACACTAAATGAAGAAATTTGGAGGAATCCCGACATCCGTGAAGTGAGGTTTACTTGCAGAACTGAGCGAAGATCTACTGTACTCTATATAACCCACAAATGTTGGGTTAATAACATGGCCCTTTCTGCCGCTACCGTGGAATTTTTCGTAGCGAACTTTTGAAACTCGCTCCTGCTGTTTCATACAAAACTGAAAGGGAGAAGCTCGGGGTGTGCTCCTTTACCAAGCAGCCAGCTAGCGCTTGCCAAGCCAGCCATTCCTTAACGGTTTTGAATGGAGTGCTTGCTCAAAAGCTTAAACCACTTGGCAATCTCTTCACAAGAAACTTGGTAAATGAACACACACCCAATGTTCTTGAGACCCGCCCATAGATCGACTGTAATCTATATACCCCAAAGAGGAATGACCCTTCCTGGCCCTCCCGGAGGCTGCGGGTGTACTAGTGAGTATAAATAGGCCTTGTTAGCCCTTCCACCGCTGCACGAGACGGCCGGGTTTTTTTTTAAATCTCTTCTGTGTTTCTTTATTTATTTACCATTGAGCTTAAGTTTGTATTTTCCAGGCCATCACGTTTTAACCATTTGAGATGTTGTCATGAAATTTTCAACAAACCTTTATTTTGAGAATATGGAGAACACCAATGAATAAAATGTAGAATTTTTTTATTAGCTTGTGTTCGTCAAGTTAAGTTTGAGTACAAAGCAGATGCAGATGGGCTTTACATTTTGAGATGCTTTCTAGTTAACATCGCCACCGAAGGTAGATGGAGGTTATGTTTTTACCCCTGTCTGGTTGTTTGTCGGTCTCTCTGTTTGTTTGTGAACAGGATATCACAAAAAGTTGTAGATGGATTCGGACGAAACTTGGTGGACAGGTTTGGTGTGTGACAAGGAAGAAATGGTTCAATTTTGGTGAAGATCCAGATCCCGATCTGGATCAGAGAATTAAAAAAAAAAATTCTTCACCATTGAGTGATAGGGCTAAAACCGATTAATTATATATATAGCACGATATCTCAAAGTTCTGGAAGGATTGGTGTATTAATTTTTTTTAAATTGGTTAAGTGATTCCAATATTGCACATGGAGGGTTGGAGTTAAGGTAGGTTGGGGTCATGAACAAAAGGCACATCTTCACAGCAATGTGAGACAACCTTGGGCCTCATATGTGGTATTGTGTTTTGAGCACTTGCCTGTCGGTGAATACCTTGCCTTGTTTTCGGTGAATGCTATTTTGTCCATTATCTCCTTACGCCATTGTTCAAGTAAAAGCACAGAGATGTCTTCTAATGTCATTGTTATCACAAAATGCGTGCACTCTGTTCGTGCCATTAGTAAATGAACTGGAATTTGGGAGTCATTTTTGGTGCTGCACAAGTACACATTCTTTACTGTCATGTGCAGAGTGGGTTTTTGATACGTTATGTTAATTTCTGTCTCAGCATGCTTCATGGTTCGAAGCTAGTTAGGATTTGTTTATAATCTCAAATGTACTTTCTCTCAACATGTGTTTACCATCCAAAGACATGCAACGCCTGTTTCAAAAAGAGCACCAAAAGCATGTCAACAAAGCGGTCCTAACTTTAGGAGCTTGGTTTGCATCAACAGTTGTTACGCCAGAGCAAAATGCCTTCTTGTTGTGCACTGCTCCTTTCCTATTCCATTTCCAGGCGCTGCATGACGTCATCGCCTAGCACCGAAAGGGGCCCGGCGATAACGCGCGCTGAAAGGGAGTACTCAGTTTTCACTCCGGTTTCTTCGTTGTTTGTTTGTTTTCTTTCTTGATTGTCCTGGTGATATCTCAGCCATCCTTTGAGCTAGGAAGCTTAAATTTGGGCACAATATAGAGCAAATGCTTTGGCGAAAACGGTATTTTTTTGTTTTTTGATGAATCAATAAATTGATTAATTACTTAATTATTACCGATAAATTAAGTACTTATTTATTTCCTTTCTCATCTGGGCAATATCTCAGGCACCTTTTGAGCTAGGAAGCTGATATTGAGACACGGCAATGATCAAGCGATTTGGCTGTAAAGGGTATTTTTGATTTATTGATGAATCAATTAATTATTTAATTATTCGATTAATTACTTCTTTTTTTTAAGTTACAGATTCGGATGAAACTGTGGTGGTTTCGGTGTTATATTAGCCAATTGATTAATAATTTAATTATTTTACCTTTATTATTTATTTATTTTCGTTATTAATCACTTATTTATTTTCTTTCTCATCTGGGCAATATCTCAAGCACCTTTTGAGTTAGGAAGCTGATATATTTGGACATGACAGTGATTAAGTGATGTGGCTATAAAGGATATTTTTGATGTATTCATTTATCAATTAATCGACTTATCATTTATTGATTAATCAAATAATCAACAAATTATTTAATTTTTTCGATTAATGACTTTTTTTATTTTTTTTATTTTTTAAAGATACAGCTTCGGATGAATCACTGGTGGTTGAGGTAATGCTATTAGCCAATTGATATATATTATTTAACGATTACTATTTATTGATTTTAATTATGCAATTAATTAATCAATTATTGTACACCTCGCCCTCCCAATACCATCTCTATGTGCTGCATAGCGGTATTGCCGGCCGCCTAGGGCACCCCGACAATGCCGTGCAGGAGGATGCTATTTGTTTATTTGGCATGGGGGTGGTGTACTTTGAATGTATCTGTACTTGTCAATTGTTTATTTTCTTTCTCATCTGGGCAATAACTCAGGTACCGTTTGAGCTAGAAAGCTGATATTCGGACACTACAGTGACCAAGTAATGTGGCTATAAAGTATATTTTTGATTTATTGATTAATCATTTAATCGATTTATTATTCATTGATTAATCAATTATTATTTATTTTTTCGGTTAATGAGTTATTTCATTAATTTTCTAAAAGTTACAGCTTCGGATGTAACACTGGTGGATTTAGTATGCTATTATCCAATATATTAAGAAATTATTTTATGATCATTGTTTAATGATTTTAATTACACAATGCACCAATCAATTATTGTACACCTCTCCTTCTAATACAATCTCTATGTGCTGCATGGCGGCCAAAGGCACCCCGGCAATGCCGCTCACTGGAGGATGTTATTTATTTATTTGGCATGGGGGCGGTGTACTTTGAATGTATCTTCTTGTTTTATCTATAGTTTATTGGATATACACTTGCAGCTTGCTTCAGGCATGCATTAAACCCTGAGTTCTACAATAATACTAAAATATGATATTTGGTGTCTGTCTGTCTGTGCGTATTTTTGACCACGATGCATTTGGTCATTACTTATACAATCTCAATCAAACTTGAGAGGAAGACTGTAAGGGTTACATGATGGAGGTTGTTGCGAGTTCATTTCCCCCCTCCCTTAGTGGGCTTTCCGCCTTGTGCAGGGCACAACATGGTTACAACATGCATTTTAAGGCCATTTTCCCTGCTAGAGTGGGGGTTAGCCTTGCGGTCCCCATGACAATCTTCTCCATTTTGCCCTATTTTCTGCATGTCTCCTTGTTAACCCCCTTGCCCGCATTTCTTCTTCGACCATCTGTAGCCAAGTCTTTCTCGGTCTTCCCCGTCCTCTACTTCCTTCTACATTCATTTCCATCACTCTTCTCAACCAGTCAATTTCATCCTTCCTCAACACATGACAAAACCATCTCAAACTGTTTCTCTTCACAGCATCCATCACAGGCTCTATTCCCATGGTCAATTGGCACATTGGCACAACATGGTTACCCGTTCACATATTTAAGAAATGGGAGGGAGATTGTCCATGCTTGGCTACAATCTTGTGTCTGACCTCCTCAGACAATTCTCTGGTTTTCTTTCTTTTCTCCATGTTCATTGCAGTACACACAGTGATACAAAACAGCAAAATGACTACTTTTCTCTATTCAAACAACTGAAACAACTGAAACCACACCTTGGATTCTGCATGAATCCATGAGATGAGAATCCAAGTTTCTGCATGAGAGGGCCATGGTGCAGAATCTGGTGCAGAAACGTACCAGAGAAACTGCATCACCAAGCATATAAATTATTACCTCGGTTGCTGTCACTTGGGTATACAGTCACATGAAAAAGTAAGTACACCCCATGTAAAGTTTTGACTTTTTGAACATATTTCAACATTCAGCTATTTGATCTTCATTTCAACAATATTGATAGATAAAGGTGATATAATATAACAACTAACATGAAACATTTACATTTTGTAGTCCATTGTATAATTTAAATAAACATAAATGCAAATTTCGCATTTGGAAAAAGTAGGTACACCCCCACATTTATCACGACTTCAAATACCTAAAATTAGAATCAGGTGCACCAGCTCAGGTGCAAATGATTAGAACATCGTTAGAGAGGATCTTGGAGGAACCTGTCTTATTTAAACCTCTGACATTTCGTTTGGTTTGCTCTTTGTTGTTCAAGTGTGCGGCGTCACCATTCCTAGATCAAAAGAGCTCTCCGGGGCCTTCAGAAAGAAGGTCATAGATGCCTATGAGTCTGGGAAGGGGTTTAAAAAGATCTCCAAACAATTTGAAATCAATCATTCGACTGTCCGGAACATCATCTACAAGTGGAGAAGATTCCAAACAACTGCCAACTTGTTCAGGCCAGGCCGCCCCAGCAAGTTCAGCCCGAGAGTAGACCGCAAGATGCTGAAAGAAGTCTCTAAGAACCCCAGAATGTCAGCACGGGACCTACAGGTAGCTCTTGCCATTGTTGATGTCAAAGTGCATGAGTCTACCATTAGAAAGAGGCTGCACAAATTTGATCTACATGGGAGGTGTGCCAGGAGGAAACATTTGCTGTCCAGAAAGAACATCAGGGCAAGACTAAAGTTGGCCAATGAACACCGAGGCAAAGACCAGCACTTCTGGAACAATGTGCTCTGGACAGATGAGTCAAAGGTAGAGCTATTTGGCTACAGTACCAGAAGACATGTTTGGTGAAAACCAAAGACAGCATTTGACCACAATAACCTGATACCAACTGTAAAGCATGGTGGTGGAAATATTATGGTTTGGGGCAGCTTTGCTGCATCAGGGCCTGGGCAGCTCACCATCATAGAATCCACTATGAATTCTTCATTGTATCAGAGGGTGCTTGAGGATAATGTGAGGCCATCTGTCGGAAAGTTGAAACTCAACCGTAGGTGGACCTTGCAACATGACAATGACCCTAAACATACCAGTAAATCCACCAAGGAATGGCTGAAAAGAAAGAAATGGAGGGTTCTGGAATGGCCAAGTCAAAGCCCGGATCTAAATCCCATCGAGATGTTGTGGGGGGATTTGAAACGAGCTGTGCATGCAAGAAACCCCTCAAACATCGCAAAGCTGAAAGAATTCTGCCTGGAGGAGTGGGCAAAAATTTCTCCCAGTCTATGTCAGAGACTGGTAGACAGTTCTAAGAAACGCCTACATGAGGTTGTTTCTGCCAAAGGGGGCAATACTACCTATTAGAGCCAAGGGTGTAGTTACTTTTTCCACATGCGAAATTTGCATTTATGTTTATTTAAATTATACAATGGACTACAAAATGTAAATGTTTCATGATATTTGTTATATTATATCACCTTTATCTATCAATATTGTTGAAATTAAGATAAAATAGCTGTATGTTGAAATATGTTGAAAAAGTCAAAACTTTACATGGGGTGCACTTACTTTTTCACGTGACTGTATATTCTCACTTTTGGTTTGCGATATATCCGTTTAGCTTAATTCGTTTAAGTTACTCCCATCACTTGAAGCAATTAATCATCTTGTTTATTTTTCATCGATTTATTTGAATTATGCTATGTTTTGTTTGATTCAACGGGTGATTTAACAGTTGTTTTGATGTAACATCCCAAGGTGTGGTTTCAGTTGTTTCAACGGTTTTGATTTATGGTTTAAATTTGAATGGCACGAGTTGTTCCAGAATGGCATTGATTGGTGGTTCGGTGTCCTCACCCCCCTCCCTTTTTCCCCTTATATAAGGGAGGGTACAGTGGATGCACGTTTATCCGTGTTGCTGATCAAAACGTCGAGCAGTTATTTATTTGCTCATTACAGGATGGAGAACTAAAAATGGATTCATTTGATTTTAATCCCAACCGCAAGTCATTACTTTATATATATATATATATATATATATATATATATATATATATATATATATATATATATATATATATATATATATATATATATATGTATATATATATATATATATGTATATATGTATATATATATATATATGTATATATATATATATATATATATATATGTATATATATATATATATATATATATATATATATATATATATATTAATATATATATATTAATATATATATATTAATATATATACATATACAGTATATATATATATATATATATATATATATATATATATATACACATTATATATATATATATATATATATATATATATATGTGTATATATATATATATATATATATATATATATATATATATATATATATATATATATATATAAATATATATATATATATATTAGGGTGGTGCTCAAAATAATTTTTTTTAAATATTTACTGGGACATGGCTTTATGTTGTTCCTTTTGTTCCAAAATGAAAAGACACCAAATATGAAAGCAATCCGATTTTATTTAGGGGTGCCACATCAGCCTTCAAACTAAAGGTGTCTACAAAACTTTTCTATATATGGATCGAAAGCAAAACCAGAAGTTTGTTTTATGAAAATCCACCCTCCACTCACTTTCTTTGTATTCTAGCAAACACAAGTTACAATAGCTGCACAAATAGCACTATATTGCTATGAAAACTCAAATTCAATGATAACAATCCAAATGTTCAGTTCATAAAATGGAGACACCATATCACATAATATTAAAAAACCCAAATATAATGAGAAATGTAACTCCTATTTCTGGGCCTGTTTCACCACTGTTGCCTTCTTGGTATCGGGGTACATCTTCCTGTGAGCAGCAACAACTTGGAGCAGAGCTTGCTTTTGCTCTTCATCCTTTGTAAGGAGCTTATTGTAGTCTTGTATCAATGCGACACCCCTTTCTGCCCTGTCGATCACCACGACTAAGCCACTGGCGGCTTTCTTTGCTTCCTGAAAGCTGGTTTCTTGCTCCCATGAACCAGGATCCTTATCCATCCAATCAGTTGGGGTCCCTAGGATGCTGAAGAAATGCTTGGTGTGTTTTGTTATGAGGCCAGCGATTGACAGGGCGGTTCCTCGTTTGATAGCTGGTCTCTTTGGAGAGGGGTTTTCACCGTCATTTTTCAATGCTTCAATCATATTGATCTTGCTTTCTTTGTCAATTCTGGTGTCAAAGAATGCAAATGCCACTAGTACTGGGCTCATGTACCACGTGTGGCGGCCAAGTGCCTTCAAGGCTGCCTGAGCCATCTTCTGATTGATTTGTTCAAACCTTTCCAACTTCTTGAAGAGGTTAATGTCATTCAGGGGAGCCTCAATAGCTTGTGGAGCCCGAAACCAAGCCTGTACATACACAAGGCAGACAAAAATGTTGAAGGCTCGGAGTTCTCTCGCCTCTCGAAGTGTCAAGTGGAACTCTGACCGAAACATGAACACCTGTAGTGAATATAGTGCTTTTGCCATCCATCTGGCTCTGTGCATTGCTCCTGGAGCCATGATCCGGATTCCACGAGGTGGGATTCCTCCCATGTAGATGACAGTCAGTTCTAGGAGTTCACGATAATCATCTCGTGGCTGCTGATCTTTCAAACACACAAGAACGTTTTTGCTTCCAACACAGTGTCTACAGATCCCATTGAAGCCTTCCTCTCTGAGAATTGATCGTGAAGAAACTTCCTGTCCTCGGGGTTGGTGATTATGGCCTCCGAATCTGCATGCCTAAGATCAAACGTCTTCTCCAAGGAGGCCTTGAAGGATGCTTCCTTTTTCTCTTGGGTCGCACCACCCCGCTTTGCATCTTTTTGGAGGCTCCTCCATTCTTCATATAGCCTCTCCAAACGATGGATGCAGTGCTGCTTCGTCGTTGTAGGTAGGTGAGCTTTTTCCCAGAACTTCACAACCTCTTCAATGGTGAGGGTTGCACTCTCCCAGGCAGTGCGATTCTCCTTCTTCAGGTGATGGAAAAACAGGACAAGAGATTGATGCATAGTCGGGAGCTTGGCACCTTTGATGGCATCTCCAGAAGTGGACCCAATGAGATACACATTATCCTGAGACCGAGTTTTCAATGAAACACTGGTACTAGCACATGCCATATCTGCAAAATAAGCAAGAATGTGGGTAAAATCCTGTTAATTCTTACTCCACAGGGTCACTCTCTACAAAAGAGCCACAGTCAATAAGTTAGGCCTACATATTACACACTAAAAAAGCGTACCCCTGACCCCGGGAACCTGTACAAAACATGCATGAAAATTGCCCAGATAGTGATCATAGGAAGTCTCAAAACTGTATGTATAATATATTGTATATATATAATGTATAATGTGTATTTATGTATATTTATTATTTAATGTATATTTACTATATATTTATTTTTAATATTATATTTAATGTATATATATAATTATGTATTTATTTTGTGTATATACAGCCCAAAAAATGGGAATTCCTATTTTTGCATGGGGGAAAATTCATCACTGATGTGGCACCCCTAAATATTATTGGATTCCATTCACATTTGGTGTGGTTTCCTTTGACACCAAAAGGAACAAAAATAGACCATGCCCCGGAGAAAATCTGCATTTTGATTTTTTGAAGCCCACCCTAATATATATATATATATATGAATATATATATATATATATATATATGAATATATATATATATATATAGATGAATTGCATATATATATGAATATATATATATATATATATATATTCATATATATATATATATATATATATATATATATATATATATATATATATATATGAATATATATCTATATATATCTAAATATATATATATATATATATATATATATATATATATATGAATATATATCTATATATATCTAAATATATATATATATATATATATATATATATATATATATATATATATATATATATATATATATATATATATATATATATATGAATATATATATATATATATATATATATATATATATATATATATATGAATATATATATATATATATATATATATATATATATGAATATATATATATATATATATATATGAATATATATATATGAATATATATATATATATATATATATATTCATATATATATATATATATATATATATATATATATATATATATATATATATGAATATATATATATATATATATATATATATATATATATATATGAATATATATATATATATATATATATGAATATATATATATATATATGAATATATATATATATGAATATATATATATATGAATATATATATATGAATATATATATATATATATATATATATATATATATATGAATATATATCTATATATATATATATATATATATATATATATATATATATATATATATATATATACATATATATATACATACATATATATATATATATATATATATATATATATATGAATATATATCTATATATATATATATATATATATATGAATATATATATATATATCTATATATATATATATATATATATGAATATATATATATATATATATATATATATATATTGTTACGGATCTTAGAGACGGCACTCCCCTTAGCAAGGGGGGGTTAATCCCCTTGGCCTGTTAAGCCAGCCGTCTCTGGTCCTGGTACTTGTAACGCTCTTTTGCGGGGTGGGATTGATCAGGGTTATTGGTCAAGGTGTTATCCCGAATACCTTCACCAATCCCTCCGCAAAACAGGGAGACAAGTACCGCTTGAACCACGGACAAGATGGTATTTGCCGAGCGGTTTAGCAAGCCGCGGTTCGAGCCATTATCAAGAGACTAAACCCGATTCCGAGCGTTGGCCGAATCCTGCCACAGGTACTCAATTGAAAGAAGGGACTAAAGCGATCGGACGAGAAAGAAGAAACCAAAGGTAAGAAATAACAGACATTTATTAATTATGTACAACAAACCAAAGGAAGAGCAACGAAAGTAATATACAGGACGAAGAAGAAGAAGATACACAGAACAGCCTTAAACAGTCTTATATTAAACCCCAGACAACAAAAAGGACAGACAACAGACTTACACGACAAGGGAATAGCAGGCAGGAATCACTGGAGGAGGGGATGAGAAGGCCCAGGCAGACGGTGGCGTCGAGGTCCGGCTCGAGGAGTCGACTCGCGTCGTGGTGGGAAACCCTGGCAGGCAGCGAGCGCGTATCGTTCACTGCGAGTGGTCATTGCATACAGCGATTGGGATACTCCTCTCTCCCTTGCCTTCGTCTTCCAACTCCGGATCACGTCTCTCTCTCGTGCCTTCTCACTGACTCGTACCTTCTCTCTCTCCTTCTTCGGAACCCTCTCACTCCAACTCTCCAAGCAGTCCCTTGCAGTCGCTTTTATTGCTCTGGTCGAAATCAAGCCGCGGGCTCCGAGGGCACGCCTACCGGTTGGCTCACCGCAGTGCTGGTTGGCCGGTAAGGGCTTGCTGACTCCGCCTCGGGTGGTGCGTCGGCGTGCCATGCCCATTCTGGTGGCTCCTCCCCCTACTTCTCCGAGATGGAGCACATGGGCAATGGCGTCTGGTGGGGAGTTAGCAAACCACTCGCACCGCTTTTGAAGGGAACGAAAGTGACCTATCTTATTTGATTAATGCAACGCAGATTCAACTACTCGGAACAGATCCTTAACTGAAACACATAATAATGAAATAACTATGCAGAGGGCCTATGGTTCGCTACGTGTTGTTCATGGACTAACTAGGGTGCGATCTTTAACAAGCCAATTGATGGGAATATTTACAGGGGGATATTTATAAGGGATACATTTACTAAAATTTACTCGTGAAGGTTCTAAAAACCGTAACACAGCACCCGTTTTTCCTCTAGGGTCGTCTCGACCCGAACTAACTTCACTTAATGTGACACTCAGGTGTAATAACCCTCTACTCTTAACCTTACCCTTGAGTGCGACAGTTTTAAAACAACTACGTATGTCCCGCCTGCTACGTTGCATCCTACCTAACAGACTCACACCCACAGGATAACCGAATTGCGGAATGGTCTTCAAACTATACATTTACGGTGGGGAGCATTATTTACAAAGCACTAATTTGTATTTACACTGCAACCCAGGACCTGTCATTTTGGGAGACAAAAAGATGTTCCTGAAAAAGAGGAAGAGCATGCACTGCACTGCATCGGTACACCATACTCAAGTGCCCGGGGATGCACAATTGATATTGCAGTGCACCCCCGAGCACAAGAGCATTACAAAGCACCAAAGCACCATCAGCACCAATAAGCACCAGAAAACACACAAAGCACCATCCAGTGCTCATTGCACACATTTCAAATAAAAACAAACAAACTGTTGGCCGGTTCTTCTTTCTGCTCCTCCTCTGCTGGTCCGATGTTTCTTCCAGGTGTTGTCCTTCTTGAGCTTGTGGCTTGCTGCCTATTTGCAATAATAAAAAGGCACAAAACGCGTCCATTTTTATTTGGGGCCCACAAGGGCCAACTATGGGTGGTCCACCTGTAGGGCAAAAGGGGCCACCTCACCGTGGTCCGCAAGCCAACTCTTCTCTGGCCATCATGGCCGGTCCCAACAGAGGGGCCAGGCCCCAACACGTGGGGTCCATAAGGGTGTGGTGCTTAGCCACAGAAGCGTGTGGTCCATATGGTGGTGCTAGGCCGCAAGTCGTGCGGTCCATAAGGTGGTGTACCGATTCAGGCAGGCTGTGCAGCGGCGGCTCGGGCACACAAATGCGGCTCCTGCACGCTTTCCCCTCAGTGCCCAGAGAGCACGGTCCATAGGTGGGGAAGGAGGACAAAGCAAAGTTAGTGGGGTTGCAAGGGCGCAAGGGTACACATCAATACAAGGCAATGCAGAGGTGAGGTGCGCAGGAGAGCGAGCGGAGAAAGCTCGTCCCTATTGTACGTCACCCCCCCCCCCCTCCCCCGTCACCTACTCTACCCTTGCCCTTACCCCATATTTACACCAATTTACAATTCGTCTCTACGTCCTGTCTTCCCCATATCTCCCCTAATTCCAAATTCGTCCACAATCCCTCTAATCCAAATTTGCCATCGATTCAAATTCCTCATCAATTCCTCATCAATTCCTCATAAGGAGGAAAACATGGAACAAACAAGCACAATGTCACCCCCATGTCATGATGCATCTCACATTCCCAAAACATTTGCACAAAAAAACCAAAACAACCATGGTGTGGAGTCATGTCATCACCTCAGGTGAGTGAATGTAGATGGCGCGAGGAGATTTCAATCCTAACTATCCTCTAAATGACTTTAACATTTTTACTCTACCTGGGGTCTTTCCCTGCAAAACCATTGGCCACCTTACTCTATGCGGTTCTAAAAACCAAACTCCCATTGACCAAACTGTGGTGCTCATCAATTTTGGGTCTGACTCCCCCGATTCAACTCCTTGTGCCTTCGCACAATTTCGGGGCTGAGTCGTGTGGCTCACCAGCAGGTCCACTCACCTGCACACCTCCGCCACTGTAGTTGCCTCCGAGCTTACCTGCTCCTTACCCTAACCTATCTACCTGGCCTTTTGGCCCTTTGGCGCTCTCCCCACTCGGTGCCCTCTCTGGCACTGGGCTACCCGGGTCCATACTCCGGATCCTCGGGCCCCACTGAACAACTCGACTGGCTCCCAGAGACCACCTGCGGCCTCACCTGGCCGACATCTTGACAGTGGCGGAGTGCCCATTCAACTACACTCAGGCCACACGCCCAGCCATTTCCACTTCACTAATGCACCCATCCAAACACCATTCTACCACACGCACCACAGATGCCAATATCCACCACAATTTACCTATACCCTCTACCTACTCTTAAACTACCCTCCCCGGGTTTTCGTGAAAGGGGTCCATCTTCCCCATCCACGTCTTTCGCACCAACCACTCCACTCCACATATTCCACACTACTCACTCCACACCATCAATTCCATACTCCATTCCATCTATTCCATTCTCCATATATTCCATACCATTTATTCCCTGCAACCATTCTCCATACACCTGTATTTGCACACCTGGTGTCACCTGTACACCTGGTGGCACGTGCACCGGTCTTCCCTCCAGGACCATTCGCTCAATACAACTCACAATCGCACTTTTCACCATACGCTGCTCAATCACCTCCTTCACACACACTGCATCGTCTAAGCTGACTACCCCCCTTCTGAAACTCGTGCTTCCCAGTCGCCCCTTATACTATTGCGCTCCCTCGTCGTTATAATCCATCTAATCTATTCTACATCCCCACTACTTGTACAATGTCGCTACTTAACCCTACAGTTACCTATGGTCAGCTATTTCCCTATACAATTATCCAAACCCGCCCTCGGCGAGCTTACACTGCCAAACCCCCATAACTAATGCTCATGTGCCCGGGAGGATGTGAGGGATGGTGGATTTGCCATCCCTCTACATCGGGCATCCCTCACTATCAATTTTGCCCATCCAATTTTTGCCAATCAAATTTGCCAATCATTACTGCCAATCATCTTCGCCAATCAAATTTACCAATCCAATTTGCTAATCATCAATTTCCTACCCCTATTCGTCCATTATTCTGAGCCTCGGTGCGTCATTAGTCATTACATTTGCAAAGCTCGGCTTCGCAAAGCCGCGCAATGCATACAGGTGGTTTGGTCTCCTGCAGGTTGGGTCCGTCCGGCATTCGGTTCAGGGGAGGAGATTTGGTTGGGCCAAGATTTAAAGCACCATCCCGGCACGGGGCCTTTCGCTCCCAGGCGCGGTGGGCCAATCCTGCCCGGGTGGGACGCCGCCACCACAAGGGGGCACCGTTCCGATCCCTCCTACCTTCTCTCGAACCGGACCGGTCGCCTTGCCCGGCAAAGCCCGGACTCGACCGTGCAGGGCCCGGCCCGGATCGTGCACGACGCTCTGAACAGAAGCGACGCTGCACTGATCCCTGCCGGCTCCCGCAATACCCAAAGCCCGGCACGGACCAGGGGCTCGCGTCAGCTAAACGTCGGTCTAACCGCTGCTCAGTTTAACGTCGATGCCTTACTCGCATGCTCGCATCCATACGCGACCTCTTTCACACTCTACAAACCCGGCGCTCCAACGCCGCTCGTATATCCCACACACTTTGTCACAGCACTCACTTGTGCATTCTCCCCTCGCACAAACGCAGGTCTACTCATAACGCTCACAAACTCTTTTGTGCACTCATCCTCACTTTCGACAGCACACCCTGTTATCATGCACTCCTCCGATACACACCTTTCTCGCGCGCCTTCTTGCGCATCCATTCCACCATTCGCACACCCTGTTACACACCACTCCTCTCGCGCACCTTCTTGTGCACACTCGTCGTTCACACACTTCGTTCCACACCTTTCTTCCCCCATTACGTCCTCCGTAACACTCACCACGAGTGTGCACTCTTCTGCACACCCAATCATCACCGCACACTCTCGTGCCAACTCTTGCGCACACTCTCCAGTTACATCCTCTGTAACACTCCCCATCACGCGCTCCGATGTGCTCTCCCGCACCCGCGCCACCACCAACTCACTCTCCGTGTCACACTCCGTACACTCTGTTTCACACATACCCTCCTACGTGCATTTGCTCTCGCACCCGGTATCACTTCCATACTCTGTCACACACTCACTCTCCGACCCACACTTTTTCCTCACAAGCGCGCCATTTCCACTCACACCACTCACAAGGGAACCTCCACCAACGCCCGGGTGCTTTCTCTATCCCAAGCGGGCGAAAATTCTTTTTGCGCCAAACATCCTCCTGCAAAACCTCCCCGCACAATATACAGCATGACTCACCTGGGCGCTTCTTCTCCTTCGCTCCAACATCACCTGCAAATCTTTATTGGCGCTATTAAGCACAGCATCATGATGTGAGCATGGACTTTGCACATTATCCATCTTTTCCTCCAACGAGTGGTTTTCTAAGTCCGGCATCTGCTTAATCCCAATTTCCACTATTGGTTCGGTTTCTTTGCCAATTTGAATTAATTCCCTTCCTTTATCTTCTTTTCCCTCGGCGACCGCTGGCTCTATTAAAATTTCCTTTTCTACTTTGGCGGTCGCCGGCGTCCCCATACCCCGGGTCGCGATCTCTACCCCGGTCCAGTAATACCTGCGCCTTGCTCCAACTCGCTTTTCCCGCGCTTCTCAAGCCGCGTTACCTCGTTGCGTACCGATGCGCCTTTCCCGCCCGATCTGCGGTCTCTCTCCCTCTGCAATTCCTTTGTCTGATACCGGGCTGGCCCCCTCGCTACCCCCTCATTAATTTCTCGGGCTCGGCCATTTATGCCCTCCAATTTTCCCGTATCACGCCTTGTTTCGTCTATCATGGCGTCCATTTTTGCATTCATCTGGATTAGCAATAGTTCAATGCTCACCCAGTCTTGCACAGGGGGCCCGGCTGTCGCCGTCACGTACAGGACGCCGCCATTTCGTGTGCCTGCAACCCCCGCTACCGCACCTTCATTGCTCTCCTCCTCTCTGGGGTCCTGGATTGCCTCTAACCCCTCTTCTACCTCCCCTACCGGCATCCGACCGCCTTGACCATCCATGGCACGACTCAATTTGGATGTTAAACAAAATTTCGGCCGCTCCTAATTTTGACCAATCTTTTTTGATGTTTTAAAAATTTGGTTCGGGCCTCAAATCCCACTCCCCGACACCAATTGTTATGGATCTCAGAGACGGCACTCCCCTTAGCAAGGGGGGGTTAATCCCCTTGGCCTGTTAAGCCGGCCGTCTCTGTTCCTGGTACTTGTGGGGTGGGATTGATCAGGGTTATTGGTCAAGGTGTTAACCCGAATACCTTCACCAATCCCTCCACAAAACAGGGAGACAAGTACCGCTCGAACCACGGACAAGATGGTATTTGCAGAGCGGTTTAGCAATCCGCGGTTCGAGCCATTATCAAGAGACTGAACCCGATTCTGAGCATTGGCCGAATCGTGCCACAGGTACTCAATTGAAAGAAGGGACTAAAGCGATCGGACGAGAAAGAAGAAACCAAAGGTAAGAAATAACAGACATTTATTAATTATGAACAACAAACCAAAGGAAGAGCAACGAAAGTAATATACAGGACGAAGAAGAAGAAGATACACAGAGCAGCCTTAAACAGTCTTATATTAAACCCCAGACAACAAAAAGGACAGACAACAGACTTACATGACAAGGGAATAGCAGGCAGGAATCACTGGAGGAGGGTATGAGAAGGCCCAGGCAAACAGTGGCGTCGAGGTCCGGCTCGAGGAGTCGACTCGCGTCATGGCGGGAAACCCTGGCAGGCAGCGAGCGCATATCGTTCACTGCGAGTGGTCATTGCATACAGCGATTGGGATACTCCTCTCTCCCTTGCCTTCATCTTCCAACTCCGGATCACGTCTCTCTCTCGTGCCTTCTCACTGACTCGTACCTTCTCTCTCTCCTTCTTCGAAACCCTCTCACTCCAACTCTCCAAGCAGTCCCTTGCAGTCGCTTTTATTGCTCTGGTCGAAATCAAGCCGCGGGCTCCGAGGGCACGCCTACCGGTTGGCTCACCGCGATGCTGGTTGGCCGGTAAGGGCTTGCTGACTCCGCCTCGGGTGGTGCGTCGGCATGCCACGCCCGTTCTGGTGGCTCCTTCCCCTACTTCTCCGAGATGGAGCACATGGGCAATGGCGTCTGGTGGGGAGTTAGCAAACCACTCGCACCGCTTTTGAAGGGAACGAAAGGGACCTATCTTATTTGATTAATGCAACGCAGATTCAACTACTCGGAACAGATCCTTAACTGAAACACATAATAATGAAATAACTACGCAGAGGGCCTATGGTTCGCTACGTGTTGTTCATGGACTAACTAGGGTGCGATCTTTAACAAGCCAATTGATGGGAATATTTACAGGGGGATATTTATAAGGGATACATTTACTAAAATTTACTAGTGAAGGTTCTAAAAACTGTAACAATCTATCTATATTATAATAGCCGTAGATGATTCTGTCTGTCTGTCTGTCTGTCTATCTGTTGGGTGTCTGTCCGGGGTGTGGCTTACTCGGTTTGCAGAGTAGCTCCACCCATAGCTCCACCCATTCTGGGAGTGGCTATAAACAAATATCCACCATTTTATTAACTCGCATAGCTTTGAGTCCTGTTTTGTAGGCCCGTGGTGTCTTGCTCTCCCCCAGTTTTATTTCAAATCAAATTCGATAAATCATTTCATTTTTCACAGTCGCTAACATAGTTTTAGACTCGGTTGAAAAAAAACTGGAAGAAAATCCGATGAAAGTTGCCGTTTATAGAACGAAATGAATTCTCAAAGGCCTGTAACTTCAAGGCCATTGAGTCTCTCTCACGCCTTTATCTCCAATCTAACTCACCATATGATTTCATTTTTATCGATGGTTTTACTTTTAGACTCGGTGTCAGCAATAATTGAGAACAATCCACACACGCGGGAAAATGCAGAGATATATTTTTTAAAATCGCGTCATGGTGTATCATACACCGCCCAACATGACACCGCCGGCAATGTGTCGATATATATTAAAAATTCGCTTTTGCTTTTCCGTTATGATATATTACTATTTCGTTTGATGATAGTCGTCACAAAAACGTCAACAATGATGCCGACATATATTTCTTCGTTTTTATTTCATTCAACATATTAGCCGGAAGTAAAATATGTTTCAGGAAATTACCGAGAGATATTTCTTCGTTTTTTTTATTAGTTATGTGCGCATACACTTTAAATAGGTTTATTTGAAATCTTTAATTTTCCACAAACATTCCACACACGCGGGAAAATGCAGAGATATATTTTTTAAAATCGCGTCATGGTGTATCATACACCGCCCAACATGACACCGACGGCAATGTGTCGATATCTATTTTAAATTCGATATATCATTTCATTTTTCACAGTCGCTAACATAGTTTTAGACTCGGTTGAAAAAAAACGAGAAGAAAATCCGATGAAAGTTGCCGTTTATAGAACGAAATGAATTCTCAAATGCCTGTAACTTCAAGGCCATTGAGTCTCTCTCACGCCTTTATCTCCAATATAACTCACCATCATGGTTTTAGACTCGGTGTCAGCAACGCGGGAAACCGCAGAGATATATTTTTAAAAATACACCATATCACCGCCCAACAGCCAACAAGTATCATACACCGCCCAACATGACACAGACGTCAACATTTCGACATTATCGCTTTTTCTTTAAACCGAGCCGAACCGAATAAACCGAGTGAATTCACCGTTTACCTTTGGTGACAGTCGTCACAAAACGACATATATTTCTTCGTTTTTATTTCATTCAACATTTTTAGCCGGAAGTAAAATTACCGAGAAATTACCGAGTTCAGGAAATTACCGAGTTCAGGAAATTACCGAGTTCAGGAAATTACCGAGTTCAGGAAATTACCGAGACATATTTCTTCGTTTTTTTATTTATTAGTTATTTGCGCATACACTTTAAATAGGTCTATTTGAAATATTAAATTTTCACAATGTAATTTACTTGCCATTTGTCATTTGATAATTATGAGACACTTCCTATTGAGGATCGTGACAATTCATGCGGTGCGTGGAAACTTCCATTTCCAAAATGGATGAAGAACGCAGACCTGAACAGGATGCAGCTAGAAAACGAATGAGAAGGGCGAACGAGTCCGTCGTCGAACGTCAATGCAGACTTGAACAGGATGCAGCCAGAAAACGAATGAGACGGGAGAACGAGTCCGTCGACGAACGTCAATGCAGACTTGAACAGGTTGCAGCAAGAAAACGAATGAGACAGGAGAACGAGACAGTTGAGGAACGTGAACACCGACTCGCACAGGATGCTGCTGCAACAACGATGAGGAGGGAGAACGAGACCCTCGACGAACGTGAACACAGACTCGCACAGGATGCTGCTGCAACAACGATGAGGATGGAGAACGAGACCCTCGACGAACGTGAACACAGACTCGCACAGGATGCTGCTGCAACAACGATGAGGAGGGAGAACGAGACCCTCGACGAACGTGAACACAGACTCGCACAGGATGCTGCTGCAACAACGATGAGGAGGGAGAACGAGACCCTCGACGAACGTGAACACAGACTCGCACAGGATGCTGCTGCAACAACGATGAGGAGGGAGAACGAGACCCTCGACGAACGTGAACACAGACTCGCACAGGATGCTGCTGCAACAACGATGAGGAGGGAGAACGAGACCCTCGACGAACGTGAACACAGACTCGCACAGGATGCTGCTGCAACAACGATGAGGTGCGAGAACGAGACCGTCGATGAACGCCAACACAGACTCGCACGGCATGCTGAGCAACAAAGACGTTGGAGTGCTCAGCAAACATATACAACCGCAGCCATAATGAATCCGGCCGAAGTATCCGATAATATTGTTCAAGAGCATAAATGCGGTCCAATGACGTCACCATGTGTGTACTGTTCTGCACACCATTTCACAAATGAATCAACAGGACAAGGGGATGGATTTACACTGTGTTGTTCCAAGGGAAAAGTTAAATTGCCTCCACTATTTGCCGTACCTGCTCGACTGCAACAACTTTATCAGGGTGACGATGGAAAATGTCGCAACTTCCGAGACAATATCCGGAATTACAATTCGGCATTAGCTTTTGCATCAATGGGTGCTCAGATCTCATCTCCTCCAGGAAATGGACCATACTGTTTCAAAATCCATGGTCAAATTTACCATCGCTGTGGTCCATTACATCCATCACATGTACATGAACAAGCACAATTTGCACAATTATTTATTTTGGATACAGCTCAAGCTACAAAGGAACGTATGAATCGACCTGAGAATCACAGATGTTTGCAAGAATTGATGGCAGAACTGCACAACATACTATCTGACGTTAATCCTTATGTCACATGTTACAAGACTATGTTCGAGCGTGAACAGGAAGAAATCAGGAAAGCTGTCCTTGAAGATCGCCTCCCTTCTACCTTGGAAATGCATTTTCGTCGACTGTGTGCAGACGACCAAAGACGTTACAACATACCAACTGCTGATGAAATTGCTGCTGTCTTCGTTAGTGGACAAGATGGTGAACCACCTGCAAACAGGGATTTCCAGGTTCATTTGCATGACCAGGGCTTACACAATCTCTCTCCACTTTCCTCTCACATTGATCCCATGACATATCCCATTCTCTTTCCACATGGCGAGCCTGGATGGATGATAAACATGCCTCACCAGCGACAGACTGCGGTTCGAAACAAGGTAACTCATCGTGATTTCTATGCCTACCGACTGGCTATTCGAAATGAATTCAGCACTATCCATTCTTCGGGGAAATTGTTCCAGCAGTATGTTGTCGACGGATATTGCAAGGCAGAAGCAAATCGACTGCAATACTTCAAACAAAATCAGGAAACCCTTAGAGCCATGGAATACAGAGGACTACTGGACCACGTCCAGAACGTTGCTGCTGATAACCAACGTCCTGTCGGTCGTATCGTCATTTTGCCGTCGAGTTTTGCAGGGAGTCCCAGAGCTATGCAGCAGAACTACCAAGATGCTATGGCCATTGTTCGCAAATTCGGAAAACCAGATCTTTTCATCACGTTCACGTGTAATCCAAAATGGACAGAGATACAAGAAAACATCGGCCAACACCAACGAGCTGAAGGCAGACCAGATTTAGTGGCACGCGTGTTTCATCTGAAATTAAAAGAGTTAATCGACGATATAACGAAGAAGCACGTGTTGGGCAAAGTACGTGCATTTCTCTACGTCGTCGAGTATCAGAAGCGTGGCCTACCGCATGCCCACATATTACTCATGCTGTGCCAAGAAGATAAAATTTGTACCGCTGAAGACATTGACAGAATTGTTTCCGCACAAATTCCTAATTCAAATGAGTCACCAGAGATCCATTCCTTGGTGAAGTCTCACATGATACATGGTCCGTGTGGCAATTTAAATCGCCATTCGATTTGTGTGAAAGATGGAGTGTGCAGTAAAGGCTTTCCAAAAGCGTATGCTGCAGAGACACTTGCGAGCATAGATGGCTATGCCCTTTACAAGCGTCCCCCAAATGGACCCACCATAACCGTTCATGGAACCGATGTTGATTGCCAATATGTCGTCCCATTCAATGCTTATTTACTGAAGAAGTACAGAGCACACATCAACATTGAGGTTTGCGCAAGCATAAAGAGTATAAAGTACTTATTTAAATATGTGTACAAGGGACATGACTGTGCCAGCATCGAAATTCGAGAGCGCGGGAGAGTGGAGGTGGACGAAATAAAGACCTATTTGGACTGTAGATATGTCAGTGCCCCAGAGGCAGCATGGAGATTGATGGAATTTGAAATGCACAAACAGTCCCATTCCATCACCAGACTTGCGGTACACTTACCTGAATTGCAGACTGTTGTGTTCAGGGATGGTAACGAGGAAGAAGCCATTGTACGACATAGGGGTACAACACTTACAGCTTGGTTTCAGTTAAACCAGAGAGACCCTGAGGCACGAAGTTATCTGTACCATGACATTCCAAAATATTACGTATTTGAAGATGGACGAAAGACATGGAAACTTCGACGCCGGGGCGGCAACAAGGTTATCGGACGCATGGTTTCGGCAAGCCCTATGGACATTGAGCGCTTTCATCTTCGTGTACTCCTGCTGCACTGCCCTGCTAAAACATCATTTGAAGATCTCAGAACCGTAGATGGAGCAGTTTGTGAAACATACAAGGATGCAGCCAGGAAATTACATTTAACAGAAGATGATACAGAATGGGACAGGTCCTTAGCTGATGGAGTTATCTTTGCCATGCCACAACAATTGAGATCTCTTTTTGCAACCCTATGCATATTCTGCACACCAACAGACACGTCGGCACTGTGGGAAAAATATAAAAACGACCTTTGCGAAGATTTTGTGCACAGCGGCCATATCTTGGAACAAAGTATTTTCATGGCATTGCGAGAAATACAGTCCTTCCTCCTGAGACATGGACAGACCTTGGAAGCATTTCAGTTACCAGTACCTCCAGACACTGTTGAAGATCTTTCGAGCGATGATTATCAGTATGTACCGGGAGATGAACATGAAAAAGGTGAAAACAACAGACAACTACTAAATGATGACCAAATCAAAATTGTAGATGAGGTCCTACAGGCCGTTCATTGTAGGGACCAGTACACAGGCAACCGGTTGTTTTTCGTTGATGGACCGAGCGGAAGTGGCAAGACCTTTCTCTATAATACGCTTCTGCACATCTTGCAAGGCCAGTGTCGTTTGGTTCTTCCAATGGCGTACTCGGGCATTGCAGCAACATTGCTAGCAGGGGGCCGTACATCGCACCATCGATTTAAATTGCCAGTGCCCATTTTGGAAAACTCCACATGCAACATATCACCTACGAGTAAAGATGCAGATACTCTAAGGAAGGCCAACCTATTCATTTGGGATGAAGCACCTATGGCTCCAGCATATGCTTTAGCGGCTGTTGATCGATGTCTCCGGGATGTAACCAGCAACAACATTCCTTTTGGTGGAAAGGTCTTACTTCTTGGTGGGGACTTCAGGCAGGTTTTGCCCGTTGTACCTCGCGCTGCACCTGCAGCAATCATCGCCACATGCATCAAGCGTAGCAAGTTGTGGCCAAAGTTCAAACTGCTGAACTTAAAATCAAACATGAGAGCTAATGATGACGAAGAATTCTCAAAATGGTTACTGTCGGTTGGAAATGGGACTGTGGAAACAATTCCTGACTCAGATTTAATACGACTGCCTGATCGTATCTGTGTAGAAGACAACATGTCTTTAGCAGAGGCTGTTTTTGGTAATTTGAACGAAATCCATTCAAACTATGATGCGCTGGCACAACGAGCCGTGTTGTGTCCAAAGAATGAATCCACATTTGTGATCAACGATGAGATACTGGATGCATTTCCTGGGGAAGAAAAGACGTACTTCAGCGCTGATTCCATTGTCTGTGATGACCCTGAAGAGGCACTAAATTATCCTATGGAATTCCTAAATCAATTAACTCCTTCTGGAATGCCATTGCACAAACTTCGTCTCAAAGATGGTGCTGTCATCATGTTACTCCGTAACTTTGATCCGAAACAGGGACTGTGCAATGGTGCAAGATTGGTTGTTAAAAGATTGTTGCCAAACATAATAGATGGAGAAATAATTTCTGGCAGTCACAAAGGAACACGCACATTTTTACCCAGGATTAGTATTGCACCTTCCGATACAACACTACAATTCGTACTCAAACGCCATCAATTTCCAGTTCGTGTGGCATTCTCTTTCTCAATAAACAAGAGTCAAGGTCAAACATTACACAAAGTTGGGATTTACCTACCAGAACCCGTCTTCAGCCATGGCCAATTATATGTTGCATTGTCGCGTGCTAAACGATTTGAGGATGTCAAGGTAAAGGTAGTCAGTAATGGCCAACAGGGAAAAATTGATGGCCGCAGTGGAATCTTCACCCGTAATGTTGTTTACCCGGAGGTCCTGCAGTGACACCATTCAGGCAACAAAAGGAGGTCACGAAGGAAAATAGTTAATTACTCCGACACATTTAGTTGCGGTGATTGAAAAATCACCGGACTATTGTTGCTGTTTTGATGCTTTTTACTGCTGTTTTCATGCTTTTTCACTGCTGTTTTGATGCTTTTTCAGTGCTGTTTTTTCACAGCTGTTCTGATGCTTTTTCACTGCTGTTTTGATGCTTTTTCACTGCTGTTTTGATGCTTTTTCAGCTGTTTTGATGCTTTTTCACTGCTGTTTTGACGCTTTCCACTGTTGTTTTGATGCTTTTTCACTGCTGTTTTGATGTTGTTTCACAGCTGTTCTGATGCTTTTTTGCCGTTTTGCCTAAAAATCTCATTTCAAAAAAAAAAATTCCAAAAAAATCTCACAATGATGACATATAATTCAACGAAAACGTTGAAGCAACCGCATAATATTACGGTGTTGTTTAACTCTGAGTGAGAATAGTTCTAAATTTTTAAAACTTTCTTCTGATATTTGTGATTTCTTTCAAACAAACTGTATTTCCCATCTACACGGGCATGTATGTATTCCTATTAACGTTATGTAAAGTACATAAATTGTGTGGATTACATCATTTGTGGATGTGATCAATTATTGCCAGTAACCATTTTATATAACTGAATGTGCAGGTGCAGCATCTAACTCAATATGTCGAAATGTCACACACATCCATGCCCGTGGGATTCCCACGGGTGACCCCGCTAGTATATATATATGTACTGTGGCCAAATAGCTCCACCTTTGACTCATCTGTCCAGAGCACATTGTTCCAGAAGTGCTGGTCTTTGCCTCAGTATTCATTGGCAAACATTAGTCTTGCCTTGATGTTCTTTCTGGACAGCAAAGGTTTCCCCCTGGCACACCTCTCATGTAGATCAAATTTGTGCAGCCTCTTTCTAATGGTAGACTCGTGCACTTTGACATCAACAGTGGCAAGAGCTACCTGTAGGTCCCGTGATGACATTCTGGGGTTCTTCGAGACTTCTTTCAGCATCTTTGGTCTGCTCTCGGGCTGAACATGCTGGGGCGGCCTGGCCTGAACAAGTTGGCAGTTGTTTGGAATCTTCTCCACTTGTAGATGATCTTCCGGACAGTTGAATGATTGATTTCAAATTGTTTTGAGATCTTTTTAAATCCCTTCCCAGACTCGTAGGCATCTATAGTCTTCTTTCTGAAGGCCTCAGAGAGCTATTTTGATCTAGGCATGGTGACGCCGCACACTTCAACAACAAAGAGCAAACCAAACGAAATGTCTGAGGTTTAAATAAGACAGGTTCCTCCAAGATCCTCTCTAACGATGTTGTAATCATTTGCACCTGAGCTGGTGCCCCTGATTCTAATTTTAGGTCTTTGAAGTAGTGATAAATGTAGGGGTGTACTTACTTTTTCCACATGCGAAATTTGCATTGAGGTTTATTTAAATTATGCAATGGACTAGAAAATGTAAATACAACAACAACAGGCATTTTAAGGCCATTTTCCCTGCAAGAGCGGGGGTTAGCCTTGCGGTCCCCATGGCAATGTTATCCATTTTGCCCTATTTTCTGCATCTCCCCTTGTTAACCCCCTTGCCCGCATTTCTTCTTCGACCATCTTTAGCCAAGTCTTTCTCAGTCTTCCCCGTCCTCTACTTCCTTCCACATTCATTTCCATCACTCTTCTCAACCAGTCACTTTCATCCTTCCTCAACACATGACCAAACCATCTCAACCTGTTTCTCTTCACAGCATCCATCACAGGCTCTATTCCCATCATCTTTCGCAATTCATCATTTGTCTTCCTCTCTCTCAACGATACTCCACACATCCACAGAACCATTCGCATTTCAAAACCTTTCCAGCCTTCGTTGCTGCTCTATGTTCATTACCCATGTCTCACTCCCGTAAATCATAACACTTATCACACATGCAGCATACACCTTTCCCTTCAGCTTCAACGACACTCCCTTCCTCGTCAGCACACCACTCAGTTCCCGAAACTTCTTCCATGCACATCTCACTCGAGCAACCGTTGCCGAGTCTGATCCACCTTCTCCATTCAGCATGTCTCCTAGGTAACAAAATGTTTTCACACCTTCCAGCTTCACGCCGTCTCCAAGATCCAACTCAACATTTCCTCCATCTGCAGCTCCCTCTGTGCTCACCTTACACTTGAATGTCGCTGCCACACTGGTTCATGAACCTCTCAAACCACTACATTTTTGATGAACCCACTCAGCGCACATTGTACATTGAATGGAATTCACTCCGACACCCTTCCTGCACACAGCACACGGCCACTTCCCAGTTCTTTCCACCTCACCACATGCTTTACCACTTGCCATCACCTTCGTTTTTCCGATATTCACCTTCAGACCTTTTGTCTCCATACATTCTTTCCACTTGTTAGTCTTCTCCTTCAGTCCATCCATACTTTCTGCAATCAACACCAGATCATCTGCATACAACAACTCCCACGGTAAACCCTCCTTTACGTTCTGAGCCAGCACTTCCATCACAGCTACAAATAGTAGTGGACTTAGTACCGACCCCTGATGCACTCCCACCTTCACCTCAAACTCACCACTGTTCCCGTCCTTCGTCCTTACAGCTGTGCGCGCTCTTTTGTACATTGCCATCACTACTCTGATCAACCATTCCTCCACTCCTAACTTCCTCAATGCCCATGTCACTACTTCACGTGGAACCCTATCGAATGCTTTCTCCAGATCAACAAACCCAAGAAACAACCTCTTCCTCTTCTCCATATACCTCTCCTGCAACTGCCTCACAATAAAAAGCACGTCTGTCGTTCCTCTTCCTGGCATAAATCCAAACTGCATTTCGTCAATCTTCACTTTCTTCCTTATCCTCCTCTCCAACACCCTTTCCAATACCTTCATTCCATGCTCCAATAGCTTTATTGCTCGATACGAGCCACAGTCCAGAGGGTCACCTTTCCCCTTGTATAGAGGGACGAGGGTACTCAGTTCCCAAGCCACTGGAATGCGGCCTTCTTTCAACACCAGATTGCAGATCTCTGTCATTCTCTTCACACCCCAATTTCCCTCTGCCTTCGACAGATCTCCCACAACACCCGTCGGCCCTCCCGCTTTTCTACTCTTCATTGCTTTTATCGCTTCCTCAACTTCCTTCTCGGTTAACTTCTCTGCTGGTCCTAAAACTGGGTTACTCTCTATGTTGCCATCCCATTCATTCTCTGCATTCAACAGTATTTCCATATATCTCTTCCATCTTCCTTTAATTCCATCTGGGTCCACAACGATTTGTCCCACTTCATCCTTCAAGCACCTCACCCCCATCACATCACACCTCTCTTTCGCTATCTGCTTTGCAATCCTGAATACCGCTGTCTGACCCTCTTCCAAATCCAAGCGTTCTCCGAACATTTTCCTACATGCCTCCTGTGCCTTTGCTACCTCTTTCTTTGCAGCCTTCTTGGCTGCCTTATAACTTTCATGCTCTGCCTTTTCTGCTCCCGTACCCTTCGCCTTCTGCCACTCCTTGAACTTCTTCCTTTTCTCGTCAATCTTCTTTCCAACTTCATCATCCCACCACCATGTTTCCGAGTGCCTCGGTGGTCCTTTTGTCCATCCACATACCTCACCAACGGCTCCCAACAGACTATCTTTCATTGACATCCAACCACTTTCAAGCTCAACCACATCATCCTCTGCCATACTCAGCCTCTCTTTTAATGCCTCCCTCACTGTCACCTCTTTCATCCTCCACACCTTCATTCTCGGTTGGTACTTCACCCGCCGAGCTCTCCTCGCACCTTTCACCCTTATGTCGCAGACAACCAAGTGGTGCTGTGAAACAGCCTCCTCCCCCGGGATCACCTTTGTGTCCCGGAGGTGCCCCCTATCTCGCCTACGCACCAGCAGGTAGTCAACGGTTGTCGTCGTCCCATCTGACGTGTGTGTAACAAGCTTATTATCCTCTTTCTGGAACTGAGTATTACAAATCAACAAATCAGCTCCATCAGCAAACTCCTAAATCCTTTCACCTTCTCCATTTCTCACACCATATCCGTAACCCCCATGAACTCCCTCAAAACCGTCCATACTCCTTCCCACATGTCCATTTAGGTCTCCTCCTACCACAACAACTTCCTCGTCTTTCACGTTTTCCATCAGCTTCTCTATAGCACACCAGAACTTGTCCTTCTCTTCATCGCTCCGACCAACCTGCGGGGCATATCCCGAGATGATGTTCACCAAGTTCACCATGGACTACAAAAAATAAATGTTTCATGATATTTGTTATATTATATCAACTTTATCTGTCAATATTGTTGAAATGAAGATCAAATAGGTGTATGTTGAAATATGTTGAAAAAGTCAAAACTTTACATGGGGTGTACTTACTTTTTCACGTGTCTGTATATGTATATACTGTATATATATATATATATATATATACATTTATACACACACATATACAGTTGTTTTTTAACATTGGTGTGATGCTCACGGAGGAGCTTGCACTGAAATAGCATCTCAGACAGAATTAGTCGACATCGCTGTACGTTTGCATATGTCTTAAGATAACAGAGCAGAGGTGTGATGACAGAGCACTTGACTTTGAACTGCCTAGTGTGGTTTCAATTTTCTGCCTCAATATAAACCATTGGATCCGTGCTTTGCATCGCAAATCGCACCATCACTTAGATGAATGTTTAACTCGATGTCCAATCTGCTACAATTAGTTGGTGAACATTGCCCGTTCCACGGTGTCTCTTGTGAAGAGTAGGTGAGTTATTGCCAGCATCGTGAACAATTTCAGATTCCAGCCCAAATCAGATGCAGTCGAACATCAGGCCTGGCCAGCCAGTTTGTGAAAAACCTGGCCCAAAAACATTTCTCGGCTGACCCCACATAGGAAAGGATTAATTACCGCAATTAATGAAGTTGTAATAGCACTGTACTTTTAGATGTATTACAAGGACATTAGTAGACACCACTATAACTTGACATCTCTTACAGTGGAAATTAGTAGACAATAGACAAACATTTGTTAAATGGGAATTGAATCTGGGTCCTGACATCATGAGCCCAGTGGTTCAGATGGATGTGAGTCATAACAGGACAACCCTGTTTAATTGCATCGTTCAGATATTGCTTCGTACACCCTGATGTATGAGAGTGGTGGCGACTAATGCTTCCACAACTATCTGGCATTAAAGGCTTAGATACAATTATCTTTTAATCCTCAAGTCTGAAATAGCCTGTTGACCTATAGATCTCTGGCTACTCCTTCCAAACAACTGACAACTCTTTTGTTTCAGATAACCTGCTTAACTCGCTAATCTGAAACTTCCCCTGGGTTTTCTTCTTTCTTCCCCATCCTCTCCCCCAACTTTCCCTCATTTTCTGCACCAGTTGTCAGTTGAGCAGATGCTGCTGCTCTTTAACCATCCCCTACAGGCATTTTTCACATTAAATTGCCTTCCCAGCCCTGCCATGGTACTTCATGCTTTCCCTGTGTTCCCAGGAAGGATATTGCAGAGCGAGTCTGTGTAACGTTATTACCATGCTGACACCGCTCCAGTTTAGCAATTTGGCCTCAAGGGAATGTTGAATAAAAGAGAACGACAATAGGAATACATCAAATGAACAAATAACAAACGTGCTTCCTTTTTGCGTCACTAGATTTTGTAAATGAAGGAACATTTTTATCATTTGGCACTCTGTTTCATTTCGCCTCCTTTTGATCATTTGGAGTACTTCAATGCACCATTCATGTGGTAAAGTGATAGGGAGTCAGATTGAAACATTTGCTTCCACATCTCCTGGAGTACACAAGACCATGGTCTGATCATTCCTCTTTGGGCTGTTTCCAAAACATATATTTTTACTTCCGCCACTGAAAGTGGATGGAGGTTATGTTCCCACCCTGTCTGTTTGTTTGTTTCTTTGTTTGTGAACAGGGTATCTCAAAAAGTTTTTGACAGATTCAGAGGAAACCTGATGGACAGGTTGGGTTTCTGACAAGGAAGAATTGTTTGAATTTTGGTGAAGATGCAAATCCGGATCCGGATATGAGAACTTTTTAAAGTGATTCTTCATTGATAAATAGGGCTAAAACCGATGTATAACACGATATCTCAAAAACTTGTGGACGGATTCAAACAAAACTTGGTGGACATGTTGGGTGTGTGACAAGGACGAATCGATTCGATTTTGGTGAAGATTCAAATCTGGATACGCAAGTTATTTAGATTCTTAAGTGATTTTTCACCATTGAGTGACAAGGCCAAAAAACAAATATAGCACAATATTTCAAAAAGTTGTGAATGATTAGTGACTAAACTTGGTGGATGAGTTGGGTAAGTGACAAGAACAAGCCGATTGGATTTTGGTTCAGGTCCAGATCTAGATCCGACCCATCAGTGGGATACAAAACGTAAACTGTTCAACCTGGCAGAGGTATGCGTGCCCTACCGAGTGCCGTTGTCGTTTTACTCCCTACATTTTGACCCTGCTCCCTACCTTTTCTTGCAGTACACCAATCCTCCTGAACCTGCCCCTTTTCTCTCAAAGAGTAAGGCTCATGGAAGAGCAAGGTCGAATTGACAGTGAGGTAGCAGGACAACAATTGGACACAACCAGCAATCCAGCATTGGCATGAGAGAAAAGGAAAGGAAGGAAGAGAGAGAGAGAGAGGGGGAGAGAGAGGGGAAAAAAAGGAGAAAACACCGAAATCAGCAAGTAAGAGGTTTGGGTTACGGAGTTGAAATTGGAGTAATGAATATGATGGGTCTGGATGGGGATGACAGAGCACTGTCTGCTTGAAGCCCTGGAGGTACGAGTGGGATAAAAGCCTCTGGAAGACAGTTCCATAAATAGGAGAAGTGAGGAACAAAGGAGTTGAGGAGTGCAGTCAGTCTGGATTTTGGAAGTTTCACCAGAATGGGGTTATTGGAAGAATGCGTGCATCTTGGAGTTGCTGGGGTGGGTTGGAGGACTGAGAGCGCAGAGGGAGCAATATTGGAGAAGAGGTGAGAAAAACACCATTTAAATCACCGACTTGTCTGCGATGTAAAAGCACCAGATCATGTGCTTCAGCTCCATCACAGTAGATTCCAATAATGGTGAGAGCTTTAGATTCCATAAAATCAAGGAGATATAGATGTGATGCTGGGGCACCATCTCATAGGGAAGAGTAGTACTCCACTGAACTTTGGACAAAGGCCTTCTTAGACTGAGTAGCTCTGATTTCCAAATGAAAGACTTGTAGCAACAGATGATGCCCAGTCTCTGGCTGATGTTGGAGGCCAGCTTTGCTATGTGGTTGACCCAGGAAAGGTCATGGCTGCAGTATTGACCTCATTAACTGATGTAAAGTGTCTTCCTCAGAGGTTATTTTTGATGATGGGAACAGTTACAAGCCTCCTCGACATGGTGATTATAATTTCAGCAAAACCTCCCACCCTCAAGAGTTCTGAATATGTTGATTCTGACTCAAGAGTGCATGACAATGTCATTGGTGGTGCGTGTGCAACCTGTGGCTGCTGGTTGCATCGTTTAATTGGGGCACTGCGATGTCCTCTGTTACCAGTCTGCTAGTATTCATTTTGCCGACCTCGAAAAGATGACAGGCTGAGTCAACTCACCTGTCGTTATTTCAATGGAATGATGGGCTCAAACTCAGGACCCTAAGATCTCAAACCAGCCACCTTAACCGCTAAGCCAACACCAGGTTTCAAAGGCAGTAAGGAGGCTGATGTTTTATGGAGAGCTGGAGAGTCACAGGCCATCATTACATTTCATGCTCTAATACTGTCGCGCAACTCCGGTTAACATCAGAGTCGCAGATAGCCTAAACAGTCTTATTCGGAGGCAACTACCCAAACACGGATTCGGCTATGGCGGTGCGGGAGGAAGAAGGAAAATGGAGGCTGCGGCGAAAGCACTAAACTGCAGCACGCCGGCGTAGCTTCGATCCTGCAAGAGGAAATTAACTTAAGTGGGCACAGGTTTGAATGGGAAAGAAAAATAATACAAGGGTTTATTAAATAAAGGCAGGGACTGGAAAAGCATGCGCCGATATAATCTAATTCCTAAATCGGGATCCCGCACACCAGATATCAAATACAAGACGAGGGGCTATGAATACCAAAATAACATGTCCATTATACAAAGTGTACGTGGCGTGCGGTCTTATCTGTCTTTGTCGTCTTGTCTTGGCTGCCGTCCAACACCGCTCCGTTCGGCCCCGATGTACCCACGAGGCCTCGCTCCAAGTTCCACAAGCCCCGATCGCACACCACGAGGTCCCTCGCTCCAAGTGCCACAAGGCCTCGCTCCAAGCGCCACGTGTCCGACGCAGTCCAGCGGCTCCACACGAGGTCGGTCTCCACAAGGTCCGTGCACCAAAGGTCCAACGCAGGGCTGCACAAAGCAAGCGAACTCCACTCGGGCTCGGACTCACAAGCCAACTCTCAAGCCAACTCGACCAGCAAGCCAACTCTGAACTCAACCAGGGCCAGGACTCTCTCAACTCGGGATCGCACCGGGACTCCCAGGAATCTCAACCGCAAAAACCAACTCAGTCTCTGCCGTGTCTCAAAACCAACTCCACTCTCTCAAATGAACTGCCCTCTCAACTCCACTGCCAGTCCTACTGCTTTCTCAACTGCCCAAAATGGCGTTCGGCGCTCGTTATTATCTGCTGGCCCGTGACGTCAGCCTTGGCGCACTGCCAACCAATCAGTCTCCTCCACCGACTCGCCGGCTCACCCAGATGCACGCCCACTGCGTCACTCCCACTCCCTGCTCCTGGTGGCATATCGTGTGCTATTCGAGGTGGATAGGCCTGTCGGAGGTGTACATGGCGGCGGCCATTCAGCGGTGTCCTGGCCTGGTTTCTTCCTAAGTCATGTCAGGGGGGAGGGTGTTACTTAGTGTTGCACGAAGGATCCGTCGGAATGTCTATGTGGTGTGCAGTGCCAAAAGGGACAAAGGTTTGGCTAACCAGGTGAGGACACACAGGGGCGCTACTCCTTAATCCCTACACTACTTATCACTCGAACCTCCTGGTAGGTTCACAAGTATACATCTTAACCGACAAAACGCCTACACATGAAGAACTTATTACAGGTAGTTTGCCTTATCGCGACACCTCGAAGCATGTTACCTACTCAGCTCTATCTGCTCTACATATCACTACCCGCCAGACATAACAATACTGTTCAATTGCTCTTATGTCTCGCATAAGTACCTACCCAGAAAAAAGTTTTAAAATGCCGTTAATAAAAGTTAAATATCTCGAACAATATTTGCCGATGTAATGTCTTTTATATCTCCTGGGTAGATGATGGGTTCTCCCCCTTAGCTAAACATGGCTTCATGTTTGACTTGTAATTGTGACATCGAGCGAAAAGTAAGATGTTTACTACAGTTCAAGGCAGTGCTGCACTCGTATATGAGTTGGGGAACCAGCATCACATTTTCAATCGTTCTCATTCTCTCTTTCTCTCTCTCTCTCTCTCTCTCTCTCTCTCTCCCTCTCCCTCTCCCTCTCCCTCTCCCTCTCCCTCTCCCTCTCCCTCTCCCTCTCCCTCTCTCTCTCATCTAAATATCTTTGTATTGTTATTTGTTATTGTTATTGTTATGTTATTGTTATTGTTAACAAATGTATTGTTATTTTCCGTGATGAGGCCGAAGCACAAAGGCTATTGATCAGTTACATTGCAGACAAGTCTGTGGGCACTCTGTTTTGTGTTTTGTTTGTTTAACCGCCTCTCATATGGTGTAACTTTGTCATTCCTTCAACTCTCCCCAGCTCCTCTGAGGACCACATGTTCTACCAGTCACCTTCTCTGGGTTAAAATCCCAAAATCCAGGCTTTCCACCCATCTCCACTTCTTTGTTCGTCTTTTCTACCGTTTGTGAAATTGCCTTCCGGAGCTGGTTCAATTGGACTTTCCCCTCCAGGGATTCAAGAAAGCAGTGCACCACCATCTCATGTCATCCTCCATTAACCCTGCCTCACCTAACCCTCTTATAGGCTACTGTATTTCTTCATTTTCCCTCTATCCTCTTCGTGTTGCTATGTCACCATTTGCTGGTTGCCAACTGTGCCCCCTCTGTCACTGGGGGAGAGGGAGGGGAGCAGGAACCTCAATCCTTTGTCAGCTCGATCTTCCAGCCTCGACAAAGGGCGGCCTTTTTACCCTTTTGCCCGCTCTTCCAGGAGTCTCGACCATTATACTAAAATAGCTAATTGATAATGACAGTTGTTCAGGTCTGCTATGTGCTGAGAACTCTTCAAAAATAATGTATCCCTTCAGCATCAATGATGTACTGGATCGCTGAACCAATTACGTCTGCTTGAATGAGTACCACTGTAATGAAAGGATGAAGGATGAAAAATATTTCCTCAAAAAGCCTAAAAATTGGAGCATAATATAACTACCTAAAATAATATAATTGGAGCATAATATAACTACATAATATAAATAAAAATATTTCCTCAAAAAGCCTAAAAATTGGAGCATAATATAACTACCGCAAGCTACAATGCCAATACACCATCTCCTGTTACCACTTCCAACCCTACGACCCGTTACCACTTCCAACCCTACCATCTCCTCATGATTTGCTTCCCAGCCAAAGATTCGATGCCTGTGTGTTTGCTTCGATGATTCCATTAACTATTGGTAACCTCATATCTGTTATGTGCAGCTAATGAGTAAGCTAACTTGCCAGCTTCATTTTCAACTTCCACTACTGCGTACAATGCATTGCAGATGAAGCCATAGACACTTGAATATTTGCTGTGGCATTTCTCCTTATTTTACCAGTTAATTAGATGATTCCTGCTCGCTGCTCTGTTCACTGTTATTCTCATGCCCTTCGCACTCTTATCTCTCCACAGCTGGTTGCAGAGTAGATTGCCTTATAGAAACACAGCCGACTCAGCTGCTTTAAGCCCAGTGCGCAGTCAACATTGGGGGATCGGTGGGGGCGTTGGGGAGGGAAAGTTGGAGATATCGATTTGAAATGAGAGTCTTTCCTTGACATCTTTATGCACTGCTTTCATTTCCTTTGGAAAGCTTTTATTTCTTTCAGCAGTTCCTTATTCTCTGTAAATGTATTAACGTTTAAATCAGCCCAGAGCGTTGAGTTGAATTTGAATGGGGAAAATTTTTATGATCACTTTTTCCTGCTTTTCGAAGGAACAAGTGATTTTTGTTTAAACTAAGGCTCTTTCTTACCTTTTGAGTAATAGTGACATTATCATTTTCACAAATGCCCCTCCTGTGTGTAACTTGACAATCCTAGATTGGTCCTCAAATAGTGTTCTCATAGATGTCGCATAAACACCTTTTAATGTTTCTCCGCTTCTTAAAATGCATTCACATTTACCTGAAAAAAGGATGAATTATCATCAAACTCGTTTGCAGTAAAACCTTTACTGGAATGGTCAACATATTTGTCCTATCAGTTTATAGTAAACCTCATATAGAACTTGGTGTATATATTCTCCTTTTATTTGTGGATAATGATTTGGATTTCGAAGTTATTTTGTTCTAAAACGTTTAATGGGACTGCTGCGAAATAAATGTCACTATATTCAGATAAAAGCCACTGGGATTCATATCTCACGTCATATAGTAATATAATAATAGCGTAAGGACTCGACTTTGTTATCCCTTTTACGCCGCACCTAGTGACCCGATGCCCACGGCACTAATGGATTTCCGATCTACGAACCACGCTCTTTGTTTATCACGTACAGACATACTCGAAAAATCTGAATTAGCCGACGTTGGGGCCCAAAAGCATCCGATTAACTGCCGATACGACGCCATCTTACGACGCCATCGTAGTGGCGTCTGCTAGGCGAAGGCGAAGCAAGCCGTCCACTGATTGGACAGTCGAAGGCGAAGCAAGCCGTTCGCTGATTGGACAGTCGGAGGCGACAGCAAGCCGTCCACTGAGTGGACAATCCCAGAGTGGTGCTATGCCGATTCCTATTACGAATCCATTCATTTTTCAAAAGTATATCGTAGCGTTGTCATTTAAGTAGATTGCAATAAATACGTTGTTCATATACGCACTCTTCATTCTCATCTTTCTTCCTAACTCTTACTCGGACAAGCAAATCCCCTATGCCATCCATAATGGTACACTCTATCCATACACCACATCCTCCCTTCCATGGATGTTCCACGGGTTTCGGCTAGTAGTAATGGTTACTTGCAGTTTGGATATCTGATGTGTCCACATCCTCTATTTGGTCATTCTTGACATCCCCTTGCTGTTTTGGTGCCAAGTGACATTTCACAAAGGCCGGTGTGAGGACATTCTGCATAATAATTCTGTACAACTTTGACCAGGTTTGTAGTTAGTTAGTATGCCAGTTGCCCTAAGTCTTGTATTCATCACATTATGTGAGTTAAGTAGCCCTCGTTGGACTTAGTCCAAAACAGGAGCTTATGGAATGGGTCTCATCCGTCCGTTCAACCATCCGTGCATGCGTGCAAGGATATCTCGAAGACGTATAGACCAATTTTGCTCATACTTGGCACAAAGACAACACATGATGGTATACATATGCCCTTCATTTTGTTTCGCGATGCGATAAAAGATGGCCGACTGGCGCCATTTTAATTGTAAAAAAAACTGATGTTGAACACGTCCTCAAGCATTTCTCGGACATGCATTTACCGATGTTGTTCAAACTTGGCACACATATAATGAAGGAGGGCTACATATGCACGTCATTTTCTTTTCAAATCAGATCCAAGATGGCTGACTAGCGGCCATTTTGTTACTGAAACGTGTCCCCATTCAACCATTTCTCGACATGCATGGTCTGATTTTGTTCAAACTTGCCACAAAGACAATACATGAGAGCATACATATGCAGATTTTGTTTTGTAATCCGACTAAAGAGGGCTGACTGACAGCCTTTAACTCCGTACAGCTAAATTACTAAAACCACTGGGGGGACTATGACATTTTATGTCTTTTACTGCTTGTTACATGGTAGTTTGGGGTTTCACAGAATTTACTTTGTTTGTTGGGATATTTATTTATTTTTAGTAGGTAGTTGTTATCTATAGTCTATACTATATGAGAGCCATTTGTCTGTGTGTCTGTGTGTCGCCATTTTTCTCAGAGGTTTGTGGCTGATTGTTGAGGAGTGTTTTAGGCCAAAAAGTTTGAAAGTTTTGAAGAAGAAAAAAGGTTAAATTTTTTTCTTTTTTGATTTTTTTCAAATTGCTCTATAGTGCGGAAGCCTGTGTAGCTACGTGAAAGTTAATATTAAATGATTCCCGACCCCATTCCTTTGTGGGTGTAGGGAAGTGTTTTAAGCCCCCACAAAAAATAGACCGGCAAACGTCGGGTACCTGTGCTCGTGTTTGTATAAAATACTATTTTTTGTGTGTTTGAATACACTATTTGTTAATTCTTGCACTATTTGTCAACTTTTACAATACAGCTGTGGCTCATGGTAGAGCATAACATGAAAGGGTGAATTGTCGATTAACCGACAGAAATGTTGGTGCTGGACAAGAATCCTTGAATACGTCTCAAGGAGAGGAGTTGCTGGTGATAGGTGGACAAAGTCTCCCTGGGTGTAGAAAACTCGGAGCAAAAAATGGGGAAAGACCATGAGGTGGTGGTGAGCAAGACATCAATATTCCATCTCACTTTGGACAAAGGCCTTGACCACCATGAGAATCTGAAAAGGGCTGACAAAGGGCTTCACCTTGCAGAGCATTCCAAGCCTGCGGTTCTCTTTGGAGACAAAGTTGTAGAATTTAACTGCCCAAAACATGTTTAAGCTAATTGGTGAAACCTAGGTCATCAGAAATTGTTCCACTTCCACTGACCACAAATAAATTGTAAGCATCAGCTGGTCTTTATATTGAGGAACAAAGTGAGTGGAGGACTTTATTGCATTCAATTAAAAGCTATCGCTGGAAAATAGACAGGTAGATAAGCAGTTGCTTATTTCATTAAAATCAACACAAAGGGATCTTGCTACAGTCTGCCTGACCTTTGGGTGAGGAACAGTCCTGCACAGAGTGGAGTCAACTGAAAAACGATACAATGGTTTTTCCAATGATTAAAGAGGTCAATAAAGTTGAAAAAGAACAGGCCATTGATCTCAGAATGGTACTTAAGAGACACCAGGCCCTGGAGGTAATGCTTGGGAAAGAACACCACATGCAAAGCAACTTGGTGTCGTTATGGGGGAGTCTGTTAACCAGTCTAGTAGGGGACTCTAGAAACCCATTATCTGACATTTTGGAAAGCAGTGCAAGATTCCAGACTCCAGTGTTGTCCAGTGAGATATAGCCGACTTCTTGTGCATCCATTCATGATTGATACAGGAGAAGCAGCATGTCTTGTTTTAAAATGACTTCAGCAGAAGCCAAACTAATGAATGGAAATTCATGAGGAAGAGAAGCAATGAATCTTGTGGTCCACAGCAATGGTCATCAATTACTTTGCTTCTTGGTCCTCAGTTGAAAAGTGCAGATTGTTCACCTTTTGTATTAATTTGGAGACCATTGACAACGTTCTAGGATGTGGGCAGGTGGCCTTTAGAATTAGATGGGGCAATTGTTTTTATAGTACAGAGTCAAGCCTCATGGAAGAGCTAGAACACAAAACGGATCAGGATGCAATAGAGCACAAGGAAGAGCAGAAATAGAATGGGGAAACAACACCAGCAGGGCTGAGGAACAAAATAGACAAAGACTGACAACAAGGGTGGGGCTGGGACAAAGCTGTGGGGGAGAGAGGGTGCGGGGATGGGCCGAGCTGTGGGGGTTTGGAGAAGTTGGGAGGGAGTGGGCCGGGAGTGGGCGGGGGAAGCCACGAGGGGTGGGATGAGTGGGAATCAAAGAGGGAGTGGGATGAGGGGAAAACAGATGGGGGGAGGGGGGGGAGTTTGACATCATGAATGGGCTTGAAGGGGAATTAATTGTTGTGTGAACACAACCTCTGTGAAATGAACTTCTCAGGATTCCCAAACTTAATGTACGGCAAAAGAGTTCATGGATGGATGGCTAATAATGTTTTCCGTTGAAGGTACGGAAGAAAATGTAGCTGTAAGTACAAGAGGGGACTGGATGAACTTAGTGTTTGTGAGTGAAAAGGTTTTGGGGAATAAGCCTTGTGACATAGAAGAGAAAGATATTTTGATGAAGAAGAAGAATGAATGGGCTGTTCCCGCCAGAGTAGTAAGGAGACAAAGACATTTTTGAAGCGTTTGTTTTAGCTTTTTTTTAAAAAGATTCTAAAGGAAGAAACGTTTTATTCAGTGAAGATTCAGCTTGGGATATTGAAAAGGAAAAGGAAAAGGGATATGGAATGAAGGAGTAACTGGGAATGGCAGATTGTTAGGTTTTTCCTGTTGTTGTTACCCCTCGCGCACGCGCACACACACACACACACACACACACACACACACACACACACACACACACACACACACACACACACACACACACACACACACACACACACACTAAAAGTGGGGTTAAGCAATTGGTTTTTGTCTGACGTTTCCACCCATCAGTCCAAAAACCTCAGTTTATGATCGAGGAACAACTTATTTAAAATGAATACTATATTTTGACCATGAATCAGAATATGAATCGGAAAGCAAACCTGTCGTTTAACAGTACTTTGTCTCTGAATCCGTCACGATTGCAGATGTGCAGATAGGAGCGAGATAATTTCTTTACCAGGTCTGCCTGCCTGGCATTCAAACAAAATTGAAAATCATTCCAAACAGGAAACTTACTGTTTTAAAGATGTCATAAAGGACACAAACAACAGACACGAACAAGTAATGTAACGCATCAGATAGGGTGGTGCATTAGCCACGGCGTCAATGACAGTAAACTCTGGAATTCATTTTTTATAAAACTTTTACAATCTTTGTTTTATTTAAGTTGAATTATGTACAGTACTTGAACACACTAAACCACAAATTGCCTTCTCTTCAATTCCAAGAACCTCCATTTTTGATGTACTTGGATATGTTAAATAAGGTGGTGTATAAGACAGCTTCAATTGCGCTAAACCTCCGCAATTTTTAAAAAACGAACTTTAAAATCATTGTTTTATTTCAATTGAAGTATATTCAGATCACCTAAGTCCGAGGGCAAAACTAGACGGGATGAATCTGTGCACAAGGGAGAGCAGGTTTCTGTGGAAGATTGAAACAATGACCCTCATTCAAGCTCTCGTTGGTGAGGTTTGTTTTCCCTGGAGGAGAAGGCATGCCACATTGAAGGCAAGTTGCCTCATCACAGGAGTCATTGTATCAATGACAGGATGTTGGGCAGAATAGTTGGAGATGAAGTTATAAATTGATGAAGTGGAGATATGAAGGGAAAATATCAATTGTCCATGTGCATAAAGAATTTTTTTTTAATGTTCAGAGAATGTCGAGAAATGAGTCTGAGGCACTCTTTCTTCTCGGATGAAGAGATAGTGGACCAGTCTGCGGAAGACAGTGCACCGCAGGCTGGGTTATTCTGTCTGATTAAACAATCAGCTGCAGTATTGCCTTAGTGGTTCCCTGAAGACAGAGAGGGAGACAAACTTTCAATAGATGCATGTCCGAGGAGCCACAAAAGAGCTGACAAAGATCAGAGAAGGAAGGGGAAATTTCACAGGATCAAGTCTTGCATCTAAATTGGTGTCATCGGTGGAAACATGGGTTGAGACTGGAGTGTCCAAAAAGTAAGGCCTGAAAGACCATTAAACGACTTAGCTTTAAATATGCAGTGTGACACTGATTGTCGGGTTTCTTAAAGAAACCCGAACTGGATTATCGAAACACTATTCAGAATTTTGTTGCATGGTGGAGTGATAATTGACTTTAGGAAATGAGACACGATTTTTGACTTTCGGAAATCCAAGCCTCAGTTACCCCCATTCACGATAAACAATGTTGATATTGAGACTGCTCGATCCTATCGATATTTCGGAATAATCATTGATGATAATCCAGTCATGGTCAGAACACTGTAAATCACCGATTTCCAAAGGTTCCGGGTCGGAGCAGGTTGGAGCACAGCGCCTAAATTTTCTCAAATAATTACTTAGCGTTGATAAAAATAATAATTATGAGGCTTCAGTAATTGAGTTTTATCCTGTACGTTTGCTGTGTCTGGTTTAGTGGTGTTGGAAAGGTGATTCTGTAAAACTGCGGAGAGTGGCAAATCAGGCTGGGAAGATCCTTGGAGGAAAGAGAGGCATGTCACCTCTCATGAACGAGTTTTATCGAAGGTTAAATCCATTATGCAAAATCCTATCCACCCACTGCATACGTTTTACGAACAGATGAGGTCTGGTAGGAGGTTAATAGGTTTGATTTGCAGAACCAGTGGATTTGTGAAATAATTTGTTCCGTTTTCTGTTCGGGTTTTAAAATGAAAGTCACTATTTAAAGGGGTCGTGGTGCAATTTTGATCGTTTGATAGTGAGTTTTGTTGCACGATTGCTCTTGTTTTTGACATAAGTTATTATTTTAATTACATTTAGAAATGAATTGTTCAATATTTTATTTTATCATAAGATTGTAAGCTTTGTGAGATTTGTTTGATAGGGCAATTTCCCAATTTTTGTGGAGAACTAAATTTCATTTCATTTCATTTGAACTTGAGCTATGGGTTGAGTGATGCCGATGCAGCTGCAATGGTGGCAGTTGAAATGACCACAAATGAGGAAAAGAGCTGGGGTGGAAGGATGGGAAGGATTTGAGGTTGGCTGTGAGTCGCTCATACACAGTCATCACAGTTGGAAGGGTAGTAGACAATAGAAGTGAGGCATTATTGCAGAGTGGGACCCAAATCCAGATGTATTCCGTAGGGATTTGAAGGGTAAGGTGAGAGTGAGCAGGTGCAATGGGGAAAGAACAGCATGAGTGTTAGTTGGTTCTATGAAAGCTGTACAAGGAAAATACCATGGTGGTAGATGAGTGAGTCTGGGGTATCTTGTGTACGGTAACCACCTATAGGGAGAGATACATGAGGTTGGTGCACAGGCCTCTGATACAGCAGACTACAAAGAAAGTATTGGATGGTGCATAACTTAGTTTGTGGAAGCTAAGAGTGGTATGGCAAAGGGGGTGGGTAGGCATGTTCGGGAGGAGGGGGGCAGAGGAGTGGTGGCATAGGTGAGAATTGAAGAGAGCAGGAGCAGCCCAGAAGAAGTTGAGAGGGAAGGGTATACCATGTGCTTGCATTTACAACTAGGCAGTTTCCATTTCTGAATACCATTATACAACATGGTCACAAATCATGCCAAAAATATATTCGAGTTGTTGAATGCTCAGACGAAGGCTGAACTGTATTTACATGATGGATTGTTGTGAATGGGTTTGCATACTCCCCTGGAACGGAGAGGTGAAAAACAAGAGTAGGCATGGTGGAAGGATGGAATAGGCTAAGAGAGGGAAAGGTTTGGGACGACGAAGAAGAAAAGGAAATTATTGTGAGTGTTTAACTTTGTCTTGCAAATGTACTAATTTAAACAAAATATTTACCCTTTTCCACACAAAAAGTTCAATCTTTTCCTAAAAAACAATTTAAAATAATTAATGATAATTTTCTGGGATCTTGGAGCACCACATACTGTGTCATATTGGAAAAGGTTGCGTGAGTGCACTCACCAGGAGTGTAACAATATTGGATTATGAAGGCACACATAAATTATTGTCAGTGTGCATAAAGGAATTTTAAAAGGTTCAGATCTTTTTACAACAGGAAACAAGGATATAACAACTGTAAAATATGGAGGCAGCACAAAGTGTTTCTTTTCTTGAGGTCTTCTTTTGGTCTTGAAGAGTAAGATTTTTGCTTTTTCATTTTAGAGTTTCTGATTGGTTTAGCATACCACAGGGATGTGTGGTTTGGTCAATTGTGGCCAACTTTCAATACTTTATACAGAATGGGTTAATCGTTTATTTTTATGAATGATATAGCTTCTTGAAAAGTTATCTTGCCTGTGGTTGTTAATCAGACACTTGAGGCAATATACTAATTATGTCCACTACCGAAGGTGGACGGGGGTTATGTATTCACCCTTGTCTGCTGTCTGTCTGACTATGAGCCGGATATCTCAAAAAGTTGTGGATGGATTCGGACAAGTTTGGTGGACAGGTTGGTCATGTGACAACGACAAATTTCTTCGATTTTGGTAAAGATCCGGATCCAGATATGAGGTTTTTAAAAAGTGATTCTTCAGCAGTGAATAATAGGGCCAAAAACGATATATAGCAGCATATCTCAAAGTTGTGGACGGATTTGGACAAAATTTGGTGCACAGGTTGGATGTGTGACAAGAACGAATTTCATTCAATTTTCGTGGATCCAGATCCGGATATGATGTTTTCTTAATTTTTAAACTGATTGTTCACCATGGAGAGATGGCGCACAAAGTGATATAAAGCAACTTTAAAAAATGTAAACTGAAATTTTTTTTAAACTTTCATTTAAAATTTTTTAAATTATTTTTCATGGAAAATGTTTTTCGAGTTTGTTTTATCCTCAAAATGGCAAAAGGTTGTTGATGGATTATGACAAAACTTGGTAGATGAGTTGGGTAGGTGACAAGAACAAGCCGATTAGATTTTGGTTCAGGTCCGAATCCAGATCCGGCCTATCAGAGGAATACAAAACATAAAATGTTCAGCCTGGCGGAAGTTTGCGCTCTACCGAGTGCCGTTCTAATTTAGCTTGCACTAAGCAGGGGCGGATCCAGGGGGAGCACCCCCTGGATGCGCACCCCCCATAACCCCCCCCCCCCTTCTGCAATGCAACGGCATGGATGTGCTGGAGGCATACTCTACGATTGACGACAAGAAGGACGCGCTCACTCAACTCCGGTCAAATGCTGAAAATGAATTCTCTCTTTGGTTCGATCACGCTAGTAATGGTATAATTGGTTGTGACAACGTTGGTCATGTGACACCGACAAATTTATTCGATTTTGGTAAAGATCCGGATCCAGATATGAGGTTTTTAAAAAGTGATTCTTCAGCAGTGAATAATAGGGCCAAAAACGATATATAGCAGCATATCTCAAAGTTGTGGACGGATTTGGACAAAATTTGGTGCACAGGTTGGATGTGTGACAAGAACGAATTTCATTCAATTTTCGTGGATCCAGATCCGGATATGATGTAGGAGGTGATGTAATCATAACATAACCAGATCATAATAATCAATAATCATAATCATAACATAATCAATCATAATCAATCATAATCATAATCCATAATCATAACATAATCAATCATAATCAATCATAATCATAATCATCATAATCAATCATAACATAACCACATAACCATAACCAGGTGATCCAGATATCCGTCACATAACCAGGCCATGGTATAATCTGTAGGAGGTGATGTCACAATGCCAAGAGTTGTAAAACGACAAATCCATCGTCCAAACACTGCCGCCAATACTCCCTTGCTCTTCTACCTCAGAAACATGTGCATTCCATTTCTCGACCACCTCAGCCAGGAAATGGATACCCGATTCTGTGCTGAAAATCGGGAAGGTAGTGATCTGTTTCTGCTGATGCCATCTGCAATAATCGCCGATACCTGCAACATTCCAGCCCTATATCAGAAGCTATTGCGTTGGAAAAACGACATGGAACACCCTGCAGGACTGATAAATGAGCTCAGAGACTGGCAGATGTTTTGGAGAAGGAAGCCCAACAACACGCTTCCAAGCACATTCATGGATTGTTTCTGCACAGTAGATGGAGACGAATTTCCATCCATCAAAGTCCTACTCCATATTGGATGCACCCTCCCAGTAGGCTCCTGTGAGGCCGAACGCTCATTTTCTTGCCTGCGTCGTCTGAAGACCTACCTAAGATATTCCATGGGAGAAAGTCGGATGGCATCTCCTGCCCTCATGAACATACACCATGACTTCACCATATCCCCACAAGATGTGTGTGACATTTTCATTCAGAATCACAAGCGCCGTATATTCCAAAATAGCATAATTTACGATTAATAAAATAATTCACATTCCGCTGTCCAATCTGATCTATTTTATGGGGAGAACCCCATGCCTTGAGCTTCAGAACCGAGGCGCATGGCGGTGCCAGGCCTTGACCAGCACACAGTCTGTCATCGCCATCATTTCACACTATGGGAGTGCACAGGTCTTTTATAACTACTAGTACCCTACTGCAAAGCCGCAATGAGCCGGCGAAGCCAAAGCCTCTTGCCACTATTTTACCCATCACTATGGCATCAGTAGGTTAGGTAGTTGGTAGTAGGTATATTTACCAAAACATTTACCCTTTTTGCCATTGTGATGGCCGCCGTACCGAGTTCAAAATGACACCATTTGCATTCTGGATGAGATTAAAATTTATAAAATTTCCTTCTTGATTAATTCGGTGAATTCCGTCTCAACTTCGGATATTTCCGGCCGTGAAAAACTATCCCCTACGGCCGCGAGATTTCTAAAAAATCATTCTTCGTCAATTTCAGAAATTTCAAAACCTTTTTCAGCCTCCAAAGGCTAACCCCCGCTCTTGCGGGAAAAATGGCCTTAAAATGCATGTTGTTGTTGTGTTGTGTTTTCAGCCTCCGAAACGCGGGAATAAGCTTTTTTGAAATACCTTTTCAAATACTCTAATCTCATTGGTTCCGGTTTTTGGTGACGATTTTCGTTGAATTTAACCAGGGCCCATGCGGGCCCGGGGAACGAGGTTGGCCTTAAAGTATTTTAGCCGGCGAAGCCGGTGTTGTGAATGAACGCATACGTATTATGTTGAAAAGCCAGATTTTGCTGGATCCCTTGAGAATTTCGAAGCTTTGACGCACCAAATCGCTCAATGGAGGCCGCCATCTTCCGGATGCGAAAGTATGCATAACAAATTGAAAAAAGTTCAATAGGAGTTTGTTTCACCCGTCTTTGTTTGATTCACAATCTTATGCACCTCTAATTTGTAATTACAATACTTTAAGACCAACCTCGTTCCCCGGGCCCACACGGGCCCTGGTTATCTTCAACGAAAATCGTCACCAATTACCGGAACCAATGAGATTCGAGCATTTGAAAAAGTATTTCAAAAAAGCTTATTACCGCGTTTCGGACGCTGAAAATGGCGTCAAATATTCTAAAATTGACGAAGAATTATTTTTTAGAAATCTCGCGGCCGTAGGGGATAGTTTTTCACGGCCGGAAATATCCGAAGTTGAGACGGAATTCACCGAATTAATCAAGAAGTAAATTTTATAAATTTTAATCTCATCCAGAATGCAAATGGTGTCATTTTGAACTCGGTACGGTACCTACTACACCTACCTACTACCAACTACATAACCTACTGATGCCATAGTGATGGGTAAAATAGTGGCAAGAGGCTTTGGCTTCGCCGGCTCATTGCGGCTTTGCAGTCAGGTACTAGTAATTACAAATTAGAGGTGCACAAGATTGTGAATCAAAAAAAGACCGGTGAAACAAACCCCCAGAACCCCCACACCACCTTAACCCCCCCCCCCCCCCCCCCCAGCGCTATAGTTTTATGCACACTTCCCGTTTTGAAATTCCTGGATCCGCCCCTGCTAAGGCTATAAAATTGTATACCAAGCAGGTATAGGCCTAGTAATATATCCCTCTTTCCCGAACTTAGATTTTGTGTTAAAAATAATTACAAAGCTGATTTTGGTAAATAGGCATTTCATATGGCCTGGCAGGAGTTTGGGAGGGATGAGAGAAGAACTGGATATGGGTGGATGGATGGATGTGGAAAAAGGGAGGATGAAGGAGCTGTGCTCCAACGCGAGTCGAAAGGATTGACGCGACCAAAGATGGAAATTCGTCCGAGTTGCTTTATTGCACGTATCAAACTCGGGTACTCTGAAAAGCCCGTTTATCGGGCAGCAATATATATACACATTTATGCCGGAGCGTTTGCCCGGGAAAAGCGAGACCGGGCATGCCCGGGTGTCAAGGGCGAGTCCTGGAAAGGCGAGTCTGGACCTGCCCGGGCATCCTGGGCGAACCTTGGAAAGGCGAGGCTGGGCGTGCCCGGGCGTTCTGGGCGAGCCCTGGAAAGGCGAGAGCGGGCATGCCCGGGCGTTCTGGGCAAGCCCTGGAAAGGCGAGAGCGGGCATGCCCGGCGTCCTGGGCGAGCCCTGGAAAGACGAGACTGGGCATGCCCGGGAGAGGCGCGTCTGGGCCCGTCTGGACGAGCCCGGCATGGCGATTGTGCCCTGACCGCGTCCTGGTAGGTGCAAGGCGATTGTGTACACCCAGCGGTAACCGCTACACACGCCCCTCCAGAATCGACCTGCACCGGCAGGGTCAATTTAAGGGGGGTCCGGATGACCCGGCCAAAGCGACCCCTGGAGGGTCGTGGGGGGGGGGGGGGTCCGATGTGGTGGTGGGTGGTCGAGCGGGGGGAACTGTGGACGGGGGGCGGCCTCGCCGTGGAAGAAGGGCCAACCGTGGTGGTCGGTCGACGTCCACTTGCGCCGGTTTGAGGCGGTCCACATAAATCCGGTCTCCGACCGGCCGCCGAAGTCGACGACGAATGACGTCGCCCCATCGCAGGACCCGGAAGGGCCCGTCGTACGGCGGCCGGAGTGGCCCCCGGTGTGCGCCATGACGCACAAAGACGTACTCCGCTGTGCGAAGCGCCGGGGGGACGTAGGACACCGAAGCCGTCACCGAAGCAGAGGGTGACGTTGCGCGGGCCGAAAGTGCGTATGGCCGATCCATTAGCAGTGACCAAAGAGGGGCCGCAAACGGCGTTCCGCCTGTCCTGCTCGGAGGCGGGTATGACGCTCAGTTGGGCGCCGGTGTCACAAAGGAAACGCCGCCCGGACACTTTGTCCTTAATAAAAAGCAAGTTGCCCGAGTGGCCGGCGCTCATGGCTGGTAATGAACGCCGGCCCGGCCGTTTCCCGACTTGCCGAAAGTGCACGGGGGTCGGCATGTCCGAGCCTTGTGTCCGAACCTGGCGTGGTAATAACACCACGCCTGGTCAGGTGGAGGCCCCGGCCGTCGTGTTGGAAGCGGTCGGCGTGGCGTGGCGGCCGCTAGTTGCACCGGCAAGTCGGCCTCCAATCGCGCAGGGCGCTCGGGCGTCGAGGGCGTCGCCCCGGATGGCGGCGGGCTCCAGGTAGCCGCTCCGACGTGCTGGCCTGCCGAGGAGATCTTGTCGGCTTCCCTGGCGAGGGCGCGGGGATCCGTGATCGACGTGCCCGCCAGGGCAAGGCGTACCTGGTTAGGCAGCTGGCGGAGGAACAGCTCTCGGAACAGAAAATCCGGAGAGTGCTCGCCGAGCAACGAGAGCATGTAGTCCATTCGCTCGGACGGGCGCGTGTCGCCGAGCTCGGGCAGGTCGGGCAGGCGTCGTGCGCGTTCCTCCGGTGAGAGGGCGAAAGCGTCGAGGAGGAGCGCCTTAATCGCGTCATACTTGTCAGCAGCTGGCGGACGTTCGAGGAGGCTCAGGGCGCGGGCCGCGGTGGCGGAGCCGAGTGCTGCCACGACATGGTGGAAGCGGGTGTCGTCGGCGGTGATGCCTCGCAGGGCGAACTGGGAGTCCGCCTGGGCGAACCAAACAGCCGCGTGAGCCTCCCAGAAGGTAGGCAGTTTAACAGCCACTGCCGTGTCCATGTTCGGGGTCACCAATGAAGGAGCTGTGCTCCAACGCGAGTCGAAAGGATTGACGCGAGACGGAAATTCGTCCGAGTTGCTTTATTGCACGTATCAAACTCGGGTACTCTGAAAAGCCCGTTTATCGGGCAGCAATATATATACACATTTATGCCGGAGCGTTTGCCCGGGAAAAGCGAGACCGGGCATGCCCGGGTGTCAAGGGCGAGTCCTGGAAAGGCGAGTCTGGACCTGCCCGGGTATCCTGGGCGAACCTTGGAAAGGCGAGGCTGGGCGTGCCCGGGCGTTCTGGGCGAGCCCTGGAAAGGCGAGAGCGGGCATGCCCGGACGTTCTGGGCGAGCCCTGGAAAGGCGAGAGCGGGCATGCCCGGGCGTTCTGGGCGAGCCCTGGAAAGGCGAGAGCGGGCATGCCCGGCGTCCTGGGCGAGCCCTGGAAAGACGAGACTGGGCATGCCCGGGAAAGACGAGACCGGGCGTGCCTGGGAGGTTCGGGCGAGCCCGGGAACAGCGAGTCCGGGCATGCCCGGGAGAGGCGCGTCTGGGCCCGTCTGGACGAGCCCGGCATGGCGATTGCGCCCTGGCCGCGTCCTGGTAGGTGCAAGGCGATTGTGTACACCCAGCGGTAACCGCTACAAGGATATAATTGCATCATTTTGCATATGCTAATATGTAGACAGCTGGCAGGATAGACTATAGACTCCAGGTATGTGCGCTCGGGCCTTAGTTTGAATGTCAGCACAGCTTTAACCTGACATCCTGGTGTTTTGCATGCGTGGCGATTCATCAAAGTGTGTTCCATCTCTCAGGACTTTAAACTTGGCATCCCATCTGCCACCATACCATTAGTTGACAATATTAGGAAGGAGTAAAAATCCCGTCAAAATGATGGGTTGGAACAATTTATTCGATGGTGCAGCCTCATGAGTGTTTTGTTTGGAATTCACATGTTATAATTCACATGTAATGTCATGTTGGGAATTCACACGTTATAATTCCTATGTTGGGAAAACGGCAGTGACGTCATGGGAAACGGAAGTGACGGTTGGGTTTTGGAGAGTGGGAGGAGCTTAGAGGACTAGGTGTTTTTTGTGGCCTCATGGCATGCAGTGCCGTGTTGCAAGTTACTGATTAAACCTTTGATGTTCCAAGCAAGTACGTTTCGCCTGAGTGCTGGATACAACAGTGAGCATGCCAAAGTCTGAAGCCTTGGCCTACTGTCAGGTGTGCTAATATCTTCTTTATTTATTAGACATCCTATGGACGTAAATTAACACTCGTTTTACTCTGTGTGTGTTGCACATCACGTGCAGCGAAATTCACCTCCCTTCGCCTTGTATTTATTGTTATAAAAAAAAAAACGCTTCTGCACACCGCCCTTGATACTTATTTTGCAAGCCACCGTCTACAGTTCCAATGCAATAGAAGAGACAATTACTTTTTATGGATGTGTTTCGAATTTGTTTTATCCTCAAAAATAGACTGTAGAGTGTAGTGTACACCCATTCGCTTTAAAAGATTGGCTTTTAAAACCCGCCTCAAATCGTCCTTATGGAGGGGGACAGACATCAGTACAAACAAACACACAAACTGCCATTTTGTTTTATATGGTAGATCACACATTGTACTTCACGAAGTCTAGGCGAGCCATCAGCCTCACTGTGAACAAATGACAAATTCCTGTACCCTCAGTGGAGTATCCTGTTTCGGAGGGGCGACCCAGCCAGGAGGACAACTCTAGCCAAGAAACTGCTTTGGCAGAACAGATGTAGAGAGCAGGGTGAATTACAGTACAGTAGTATTGTAGGAGCTGTGCTCCCACGTAAATCGGAAGAATGGACGCGACAAAAAGCTGGAATTCGTCCGAGTTTCTTTATTGTCACAAAACAACTCGGGTACTCTGAAAAGCCCGTTTATCGGGCAGCAATATATATACACATTATCCCGGAGCGTTTGCCCGGGAAAGGCGAGAGGGGGCGTGGCCGGGCGTCCTGGACGCGGCCTGGCAAGTCGAGAGCGGGCCTGCCCGGGCGTCCTGGACGAGCCCGGCATGGTGATCGCTCCGCGTCCTTGGTAGGTGCAAGGCGATTGTGTAAACCCAGCGGTAGCCGCTACACACGTCCCCCCAGAATCGACTTGCACCGGCAGGGTCAATTTAAGGGGGGTCCTGATGACCCGGCCGAAGCGACCCCTGGCGGGTCGTGGGGGGGGGGGGGGAGGGTCGAGTGGGGGGCACCGTGGACGGGGGGCGGCCTCGCCGCGGCGGAAGGGCCAACCGTGGCGGTTGGTCGATGTCCACGTGTGCCGGCTTGAGGCGGTCCACCGCAATCCGGTCCGACCTGCCACCGATGTCGATGACGAACGACTTGTCGTCCCGTCGCAGGACCCGGAAGGGCCCGTCGTACGGCGGCCGGAGTGGCCCCCGATGTGCGTCATGACGCACAAAAACGTACTCCGCTGTGCGAAGCGCTGGGGGGACATAGGACTGGGGGTCACCGTGGTGGGACGTTGGCACGGGGGCAAACCGTCGGGCGGCCTCCTGGAGGTCCGAGCGCTGGTGAGCTGCGGACCAGGGACTGGTAGCATCGGGCACGAATTCGCCCGGGACGCGTAGCGCCTGGCCGTAGACAAGCTCGGCGGTGGATGCCCGGAGGTCCTCCTTGGGGGCCGTGCGGAGGCCCAAAAGGACCCACGGCAGCCGGTCGGCCCAACCGCCGTCCTGAAGGCCGGCCATGAGCGCGGCCTTCATGGAGCGGTGGAATCGCTCGCACAACCCGTTGGCTTGGGGGTGGTAGGCCGTAGTATGGTGGAGCATGACCCCCAGGTTGCGGGCGACCGCGCCCCACAGCTCAGAGGTGAACTGCGGTCCGCGGTACGACGAGATGTCCGCCGGTGCGCCGAAGCGGGCGACCCAGGTGGCGATGAAAGCCTGCGCCACGTCGGCGGTGGTGGTGGAGATGAGGGGAATGGCCTCCGGCCACCTGGTGGTCCTGTCCACCATGGTGAGCAGGTGTGTGAACCCCCGTGATGGGGGGAGGGGGCCCACCAGGTCCACGTTGACGTGGTCGAAACGTCGTTCGGGCACGGTGAAAGGTGCCAGCGGGGCCTGGGTGTGTCGGTGGACCTTGGCCTGTTGGCAGGCTGTGTAGGTGCTGGTCCAATCGCGGACGTCCCGTCGAAGGCCGTGCCAGACGAATCGCGCCGACACCAGCTTCTGGGAAGCTTTCCGGCCCGGGTGGGAAAGGCCGTGGAGGGAGGCGAAGATGCGGCGTTGCCAGGTAACGGGCACGATGGGGCGAGGCTGGCCTTGGGAGACGTCGCAGAGCAGGACAGTGTCCGCGAAGGGGATGTCGGCCAGGCGGAGGCCCATGTCCGCCGCCCGGAGGGCTTGCACCGTGGTGTCGGTGGTTTGGTCCGCCGCCATAAGCGCGAAGTCCACGCCGAGGTGGACCGCGTTCGCGCTGGCCCGAGAAAGACAGTCGGCCACGGCGTTGTCTTTGCCGGCGACGTGCCGGATGTCCGTGGTAAACTCCGACACGGCGGAGAGGTGGCGCTGTTGGCGGGCCGACCACGGCTCCATGACCTTGGCCATTGCGTAAACCAACGGCTTGTGGTCGACGAACGCCGTGAAGGGTCGGCCCTCCACGAGGTGGCGGAAATGGCGAACGGCCAGGTGTAGACCGAGGAGCTCACGGTCAAACGTGCTATATTTGAGCTCGTTCGGCCGGAGCTGCCGGCTGAAAAAAGCGAGTGGCTGCCAAACCCCGTTCACCCATTGCTCATGTACGGCGCCCACCGCGTAGTCGGAGGCATCCGTGGTGAGGGCGATGGGAGCATTGAGCACCGGGTGAGCGAGCAGTGTTGCGTCGGCGAGGGCCCGCTTTGAGCTTTTGAAGGCCGCGTCCATTGCTGCGGACCAGACGACGTCGTGCTTGGCCGGCTTGCCCCGGAGGGCTTCGTAGAGGGGCCGCATGAGTTGAGCAGCGCGGGGCACGAAGTGGTGATAGAAATTCACCGTTCCCAGGAATTCCTGCAGGGCCTTTATGGAGCGGGGATGCGGAAACGTGGTGATGGCCTCGACCTTGGTTGGCAGCGGCACGGCCCCGTTCTTGGTGATGTGGTGGCCGAAAACATCAACGGCCGTCGTGCCGAAGTGGCATTTGGCCGGGTTGACGATGCGGCCGTGCTTGCTGAGGCGCCCGAACAGTGTTCGGAGGTGGAGGAGATGCTCGGCCCGGGACGTGCTGGCGACGAGGATGTCGTCCAGGTAAACGAAGAGGAACGGCAGGTCACGCAGCACGCCGTCCATCAAGGGCTGGAACGCCTGAGCCGCGTTCTTGAGGCCAAACGGCATCCGCAGGAATTCGAACAAGCCGAACGGCGTGATGACAGCCATTTTAGGGACGTCGGCCGCCCTGACAGGTACCTGGTGATATCCCCGTATGAGATCGATTTTTGAAAAAATGACCCGTCCTGTCAGACGGGCGGAGAAGTCTTGGATGTGCGGGATCGGATACCTGTCGGGGGTGGTAGCGTCATTGAGGCGGCGGTAGTCGCCGCATGGGTGCCAGCCGCCCCCTGGTTTTGGGACGATGTGTAGTGGCGAAGCCCACGCGCTATCGGAGCGCCGCACGATGCCGAGGTGTTCCAAAGCGTCGAACTCGGCTTTGGCCACGGCGAGCTTGGCTGGGTCGAGGCGGCGGGCTCTGGCATAGACCGGCGGGCCCGTGGTTGGTATGTGGTGCTCGATCCCATGTCGTACTGCGACGGCCGAAAACGTCGGCCGCGTGAGGGCCGGGAACTCCGTGAGCAGGCGAGCAAACTCGGTTGCCGCCGGGAGGGCGCATGCCAGCTCGGTCGGAGCGGAGCTGCTCAATGTGCATACCAGGGAGCTGAAGGTCTCGGCGTTGATGAGGCGACGCCGTTGGACGTCCACCAGCAGTCCGTGTGCGCAGAGGAAGTCGGCGCCTAGAAGAGCCATGGGCACGCTTGCGGTTACAAAAGTCCAAGCAAAGCGTTGGCCGCCGAAGCAGAGGGTGACATTGCGCGGGCCGAAGGTGCGGATGGCCGATCCGTTGGCCGCAACCAAAGAGGGGCCGCAAACCGCGGACTGCCTCTCCTGATCGGAGGCGTGTATGACGCTCAGTTGGGCGCCGGTGTCGCACAGGAAGCGCCGTCCGGACGCTTTGTCCGTGATGAAAAGTAAGTTGCCCATGTGGCCGGCGCTCATGGCTGGTAATGAACGCCGGCCCGGCCGTTTCCCGGCCTGCCGAAGGTGCACGGGGGTCGGCATGTCCGGGCCTTCTTTCCGAACCTGGCATGATAGTAACACCACGCTTGGTCAGGTGGAGGCCCCGGTCGTCGTGCTTGAGGTGGTCGGCTTGGCGTAGCGGCCGCCAATTGCGTCGGCAGTTCGGTCGTCGACCGTGCCAGGTGCTCGGGCGCCATGGATGTTGCGTCGGATGGCGGTGGGCCCCAGGTCGCTGCTGCAATGCGTTGGCCTGCCGCGGAGATCTTGTCGGCTTCCCTGGCGAGGGCGCGGGGATCCGTGATCGTCGTGCTCGCCAGGGCGAGGCGTACCGGGCTAGGCAGCTGACGGAGGAACAGCTCCCGGAACAGGAATGCCGGAGAGTGCTCGCTGAGCAGCGAAAGCATGTAGTCCATTCGCTCGGACGGGCGCGTGTCGCCGAGCTCGGGCAGGTTGAGCAGGCGCCGTGCGCGTTCCGCCGATGAGAGGGCGAAAGCGTCGAGGAGGAGCTTTTTGATCGCGCCGTATTTGTCAGCGGCTGGCGGGCTCTCGAGGAGGCTCAGGGCGCGGGCCGCGGTGGCTGAGCCGAGCGCTGCTACCACATGGTGGAAGCGGGTGTCGTCGGCCGTGATGCCTCGCAGGGCGAACAGGGAGTCCGCCTGGGCGAACCAAACCGCCGCGTGAGCCTCCCAGAAGGTAGGCAGTTTGAGGGCAACTGCCGTGTCCATGTCGGTAGGTCACCAATGTAGGAGCTGTGCTCCCATGTAAATCGGAAGAATGGACGTGACAAAAAGCTGGAATTCGTCCAAGTTTCTTTATGGTCACAAAACAACTCGGGTACTCTGAAAAGCCCGTTTATCGGGCAGCAATATATATACACATTATCCCGGAGCGTTTGCCCGGGAAAAGCGAGAGGGGGCGTGGCCGGGCGTCCTGGACGCGGCCTGGCAAGTCGAGGGCGGGCATGCCCGGGCGTCCCGGACGCGGCCTGGCAAGTCGAGAGCGGGCATGGCCGGGCGTCCTGGACGAGCCCGGCATGGTGATCGCTCCGTGTCCTTGGTAGGTGCAAGGCGATTGTGTAAACCCAGCGGTAGCCGCTACAGTATCGTATATAAATACTATAAAGTAATATATTTATGTTGCTTTTATTCTGCTTGTAATTTTTTGAATAACCTTGCAATATTGGGAAGAGCATTTCCTTGCTTGCTGCAAGAAATTGCAAAGATATGAAATGGCTGAAGAGTTAGGGTTAGGGTTAGTTTGGTTTAGTCCCTCAGTTTGGTTTAGTTTGGTTTAGTTTAGTTTAGTTTAGTTTGGTTTAGTTTAGTTTGGTTTAGTCCCTCAAACCAAAAAACGACAGTAATTTTCGTCAGTCCAATTGCCTTTTACCCCAATCAGCTTACTTTTTTGCTTTGATGTGTTGGCTCTATCAATATAACATGAACTCTCATCTTGTTACATCTGCCTTTTATGCAATCAGCACATCACTAGCTTGTCCAAATTGAACCCAATCTTTTGCTCACCACTTCTGTCTTTCTCAGTACCGTACCGTATCGGCTTTCTGCCCATTTCTGCTGCTTTACTTTTTTGTTTCATGGCTATGGAACACACCTCGCCATTTGGATTTGCTTTGTTGGTAAAAATTTGTGCATGGTGACAGCCAATCAACATGACATATCCCTTTGCCAGTATTCACCTCTCGATTATCTTCACTCTAAATGGTAATTCCTGGATCACTGACATTTTTGTGTACAATGACGTAGCTTGTGGAGGAGCTAGAACACAGAATGGATCAGGATGTAACAGGACACAAGGAACAGTAGAAAGAGAGGGGGGATAATGGTGAGGGCCAAAATAGAGGGTGACTTGGAGAAAATAATGGATGTAGGGAAGAATGAGGGCAAATGGGGGGGGGGGGGGGATCCTGGCAGGGGTAGAAAAGATCATAGAATCGGAAGAAGATCTGATGTGGTATGGGGAAGATCTGATGTGCTGGTGAACAGCTGTCTTGAAGACCTATATAGAGTATAATGAGATTGAAGATAATGTGGAGGTTGGTTCCACAGTGTGAGAAAAGAAAGTAGCGAATGAATGGAGGCGATCAGTGATTCTGGATTTTAGGAGCTTCAACATAAGGGGTTTTCTGGCGGACAGCATGCGTTCTGCACAAACAAGGGGACATTAGTGGGGAAGTTGGTCATCACCAAGCCCAACAGGGGCAGGGAAGAACTGAGAGGGGGTGGGAAGAGAAGGAAGATTGGAGAATGTGTGGAACGGAGGAAGGTGGTTGATGGTGGGGTGAGCGAGGAGAGAGGATGCATGGCGGGGGGAATATTTGAGGAGGCGGGGTGAGGGCAAAGATGAGAGGAGGTGGGTAAGGGCGAAGATGGGAGTAGGTGGGATGAGGGGGGACATGGGGTGTCGGGTTGAGTGAAGGGATGCAGAAATGGGGACATGATGTGGAGGTATGCTGAATAGGGGATCACAGACAAGAGTACAGTGCATTCAGAAAGTATTCAGACCCCTTCACTTTTTTCACATTTTGTTATGTTGCAGCCTTATGCTGTAATCGTTTAAATTCATTTTTCCCTCATCAATCTACACTCAATACCCCATAATGACGAAGAGAAAACAGGATTTTCGAAAGTTTTGCAAATTTATTAAAAAGAAAAAACTGAAATATCACATTTACATAAGTATTCAGACCCTTTGCTATGACACTTGAAATTTAGCTCAGGTGCCTCCGATTTCACGTGATCATCTTTGAGATGTTTCTACACCTTGTTGGAGTCCACCTATGGTAAATTCAATTGATTGGACATGATTTGGAAAGGCACACACCTGTCAATAGAAGGTCTCACAGCTGACAATGCATATCAGAGCAAAAACCAAGCCATGAGGTCGAAGGAACTACCTGCAGAGCTCAGAGACAGGATTGTATCGAGGCGCAGATCTGGGGAAGCCTACAAAAAAATTTCTGCTGCATTGAAGGTTCCCAAGAGCACAGTGGCCTCCATAATTCTTAAATGGAAGAAGTTTGGAACAACCAGGACTCTTCCTAGAGCTGGCCACCCGGCCAAACTGAGCAATCGGGGGAGAAGGGCCTTGGTAAGAGAGGTGACCAAGGACCCGATGGTCACTCTGGCTGAGCTCCAGAGATCCTGTGTGGAGATGGGAGAAACTTCCAGAAGGACAACCATCACTGCAACACTCCACCGATCTGGGCTTTATGGCAGAGTGGCCCGAAGGAAGCCTCTCCTCAGTGAAAGACACATGAAGCGCTTGGAGTTTGCAAAAAAGCACCTAAGGGACTCTCAGACTGTGAGAAACAAGATTCTGTGGTCTGATGAAAACAAGATTGAACTGTTTGGCTTCCGTTTTTCCGTTTTTTACCCCAACAGCAGCAACAACTACAACTATTGGGGACGCCTCTTCACGGTGGTTGTACCCCCCCCCCCCCCCACTCCCAACCCCAAACGCAAGTCAGGAGCCAAATCTTCCCCATTCTTCCCTGCTGTCCGGATTTGTCAGAGCAGCGTTGTCAGAGTCAACGTGGGCAGAGTGTCGATTAGTTTTCATGGACCAGCCCTTCTCTCTTGTCTCTGTCTCTGCAGTCTCTGTCTCTCTCTAACTCTGCCGTAGCCCTGACTTCGTGAAGGCAGAGGTACACCATCTTGGTTGTGGGGGATCTCTGGGTCGCTCCTGCGAGATCGATTAGCTGTCTCTGTGCCACGGGTTTGTTCAAGAGAACTGTCCGGGGCAATACAACAACAACAACATCAACAACTATGTGTTATAAAAGATCCTTTTTTCATATCTTTCATTTCATTTTACATCCTCATTGAGTCACAGATAGACATGTAATATATTTGTGAAGTACAACATGCTGTCTTTTGATTAAACCCATCATCGAATCAACTGGTAGGCATGCCTAGTAACACAAAAACGAGTACCAATGGTCTGGGACGACCAGAATAGGAACAAATCAGCAAGTGTCGGAGAGATAGTGGGAGCTCATGAGGTATTGATAGACAGCACTTTTGAAAGACTGAAGTGAGCAAGACGAGACAACAGGCACAGGGAAGATGACAAGGGGCACAATGAGGGGATGAATAAATGGTAATCATTTTGCAGCCAAGACTTTGTCGAACTTCTTCTTTTCAGGTTCGTAAAATTGCACAGCACGCTGTGGAATCAACTGCATAAGCTTTCTTCACACGTCTCACTAGATTAAGATTTCCATGCAGAATATAAAAGCATCTTCATTACTAGGGCATGCCCGTACTATATCTATATCTAAAATTATATCCCCCCCTCTATTTACATGAAATGGTTTGGTTCATGAAATGTTTTGGTCCATTTGATTAATTGTTCCATTTTGTGTAGGTTATTAATTCAAATGGATATTTGTAACAAAAATAATCGTTTAAAATTGTCACGATAATTTTCCTAATGACATCTAGATGCTAGGAAAAGAGCTTGTTCTCTTATTCAAGTGAGTTAAAAAAATATCTTTATGACCACGCATTTTCTGATGTATTACAACACAAGAGATACAGTACTTGTCATTAACTTTACGGTTTCGACAAGCTGTCAAGTCAGATTTGGCATGTAACTTTGTGATCAGAGAGAACTCTCGTTGGGAAAGACCTGAAGTTTTATCCAAAAGTCCTTCATTATTTCCTTCCGGTATGGATTTTCACCCGATCCCCACTGCGCTTCACACGGTGTCTTTGTCCTTGATGTAAAGAATGCTTAAGAATTGCTCAATGATTGTCGTTGTTTAAATGTTTTATCTTGCATTTTTGTATCCAAGAAGGGATTTTGTGATTCTGCAGGTACTGTATGCACTGCCTTGATTTCCTAAGGATACTGTGGGATCTTTAACATCAAAAACTAGAACGGTACTCGGTAGAGCGCATACCTCCGCCTGGTGAAGAGTTTACGTTTTGTATCCTACTGATAGGCTGGATCTGGATTCGGACCTGAACCAAACTCTAATCGCTTGTTCTTGTCACCTACCAACTCGTCCACCAAGTTTATTCATAACTCATCCATAACTTTTTAGTATATCATGTTATCTCTCAATGGTGAAGAATCACTTAAAATTTAAATAACTCTTGTCGCCGAATCCATATTCAGATCTTCACCAAAATTGAAACGATTAGTTCTTTACGCACACACAACCGGTCCACCAGGTTTCGTCCAAATCCGTCCATAACTTTTTGAGATATCCTGCAATGTATCGTTTTTGGCCCTATCTTTCAATGGTGAAGAATCACTTTAAAATTCTAGTAGCTGAATCCGGATCTTCACCAAAATCTAATCATTTTATCCTTGTCACATACATCTCTGCCCAATTTCATCTGAATCCGTGCACGTTTTGAGATATCTTGTTCACATCTTGCCGGCGAGGTCACATTTTTTTTGAAGCTGTCCACGCTGTCCACGCTATCGAAGTTAAGTAATATTGTTCACATTTGTATTTTTGTCGAAACTGTATTTATCTTACGGTGTGTGTACCTACAGTGTGTCCCCAGGAAGATTCTCGGTGTTAATCTTTCATACCTGTACAAAATCTTCGGTTATTTCGTGCTGCGTTTTTTCGGCCGAGTACTTTATTTCCTACCTTGAGGCTTTGTTTTTCTCTCAGCGGTCGATTGTGGTCCATTTACTTTCGTTCTCAGTTTTTCCCAGTCTTTTCACCCCATACTTCCTTGTTTCAAATCTCAACAAAAAAAAAAAAACATTTCCTTCTTTGTTCTTATTCGTTGTTCTTATTCGTTTATTCGTTGTTCTTATTCGTTCGTTCGTTCTTCGACGACGTGTTTCACCCCCATTTCCCCAGATAGTTTTCACTGTTTAATTTTAAAATGTTTAAACTTTCCCCTGAAGTGCTGTATTCTTTCGTATATTATAGCACTTTTTTCTTCTTCTTCTTTAAAAGGTTGCTTTCGACTTGCTCACCAAATCTATTCGTTTCCAAAAAAAAATCCATCTCTTACAGTTCTTCTGTCCTACATTCCCTAAACTCACCTGCATTCCACCCCCCCTCCAGCGTTCTCAAACGTATCTCTGACTCGAAGGTCACAAGAAACTCATTTTGCAATAAATGTTCGTTTCCCATAAATCATCCAACACTTTCTAAAATCTAAACTCACCCCTCCCCTCCTAATCTTCCCCATTATCCATCCCTTTCAAATCCCCCCCTTTCCCCTTCCCTCCTAAACTCCCCCTAACCCCTCCCCTCATAAACTCCCCCCTCACCCATCCCCTCCAAATCTCCCCCATCTTTCATCCCTTTCAAATCCACCCCTTGCCCCTTCCCTCCTAAACTCCCCCCAAACCCCTCCCCTCATAAACTCCCCCCTCACCCCTCCCCTCCCAAACTCCTCCCTTGCCCCTCCCCTCCAAATCTACCCCATCACTCATCCCTTTCAAATCTCCCTCCTTGCCCCTTTTCTCCAAAACTCCCTCCTCACCCTCCCCTCCTAAACTCCCTCAGTCGAGCCAGGAAACAATATCTCTCCACTCCCAAGACCGAACTCTCAAACCTGTCTCCCTCTTCCAAATCCTGGAGGCGTCTGGTCAAATCTGTTTCTGGTGTTTGTTCCCCCTCCATCCCCTCCCTTACCTCAAACGGCTACACAGCTGACTCCGCACATGAAAAAGCTGAATGCCTCAACTCTGTGTTTGCCTCTAAATCTTGTGTCACAAATCCATCTCTCTCTGTACCCACCGTACCCAGCTGCTCCTGGACTCTGTGTCCTTTTCTACTGACAAGGTGGAGAAGTTTATGTCAATCCTCGACTCTGATTCTGCAACTGAACCAGACGGCATCAGTCCATGGGTCCTAAAATCCTGCTCTGCTGCTCTTTCACTCCCTCTCTCTGTTCTCTTCACCCTCTCTTTTGCTCATGGTTCTCTGCCATCAGCTTGGAAATCAGCCAACATCACTGCTTTACACAAAAAGGTGCAAAAACAGATCCTTGCAACGACAGACCAATCAGCCTTCTCCCAATTATCAGCAAAGTCATGTAATCCATCATTGCTTCGGATATCAAATCTTTCCTCTTCTCCAATGGCTTGATCTCTGATCATCAATTTGGTTTCAGACCAGGTCACTCTACTCTGGACATGCTGCTTCTGCTGTCTCAACAATGGCTGGAGGTCCTCAATGCCAAACAGGAAATTAGAGCTGTCTCCCTTGACATATCACGTGCCTTCGATACGGTCTCGCACCTCGCTCTGCTCACCAAACTCTCCTCCTATGGTATCCATGGAAATCTCTACGCATGGCTTGCGGACTTCCTCTCTAGTCGAAGTCAACGTGTGGCCCTTAATGGGTTTCTCTCATCTCCCCTTCCTGTTCAGGCTGGAGTTCCCCAAGGCAGTGTTCTGGGCCCTGTGCTTTTTCTGGTCTTCATCAATGATCTCTCTGTCTCTCTTGAAAATCCTCTCTATCTCGTTGCTGGTGACTCCACTCTCTGGCACTCCATTCCTCATCCCTCGGATCGGCAGTCTTCAGCCTCCTCACTCTCTGCAGACCTGGACAAAATCACAGACTGGTCATACAAGTGGAACATGTCTTTCAATCCTGACAAATCTCACACTCTTAGGATGTCTCTCCGAAAAGACCAACTGGACAACCCTGCCATCCACTTTCTGAATAATCCTCTCCAAGAAGTTCTGTCACTCAAGCTTTTGGGTCTCACTATCTGCCGTGATCTTTCCTGGGAAAACCACATTTCAAATCTGGCCTCCAAAGCCAGTCGCCGACTGGGCATTTTCCGTCGTGCGAAGTCCTTCCTTGGCACACCTGAGCTCCTCACCACATACAAGGCTTTCATCCACAGCTCAATGGAATACTGCTCTCCCCTCTGGGCTGGTGCTCCTGCCTCACACCTAGCTCGCCTTCACGCTGTTGAAACCAAAGTGTTCAGAATCATTGGAATCTCCTGGGATGAAGCTAACTCCAAGGGCCTTTCACTCACTCACCGCAGGCAGGTTGGTGGTCTTTCCGTCTTCTACCGACTCCTCTCTGTCCTTGCCCCCCCAGCTCTCTCTGGGCTCTGTCCCCCTAATATTCCTACAGGTCGCACAAGATCTGCCTGCAACCCTCTTATGGTTAAACTGCCAAAATCAAGACTCTCTGCTCACCTTCACTCCTCCATTCCTCTTTTCTCCCGCCTCTGGAACAAACTCCCTCACTCTCCTCAATCCCACTCCACCCTCCAGGTCTTTAAAACAGCTGTTCACCACCATCTCTTATCTTCCCCCATCCAAAACCTTGATCTTTTCTACCCCCGCTAATTTCACCCCAAATCCACTTTTTTGAAATACCAACTTCTGTCCTGGAAGTCCTTGGTGTCCTTGTGTTTTATACTTCTCCCACTCCCCCGCACCCCCTTCTCACGCCTCCTCCCCGCAAGCCCTCTCCCTCCCACACCTCTCTCTGCTCTCAAATGTTGTGTTTGTGTGCTTCCCCTTCTCTCCCCATCTTGTCTTCCGCTCCCTCTTTTTATATATTTTGTTTGTCTGTTTGATTTGTTTGTGAAATAAATGTTGGCTCTTTCACGAGCCTCGATTCAGTAGACAAAAAAAAAAAAAAAAGTCTGACTGGACAACCCTCCCAGGGGCGGATCCAGGAATTTAAAGATGGGGAGGGGGGGGTGCATGATGCTATAGCGCTGGGGGGCGGGGAGGGTAGTCTGGGGGTTCTCCCCCAGGAAAATTTTCTAAATCGATTGTCAGAAACGGCATTTCGTGCGTTCTTGGACGTTTCTGCAGTTCCTTGCGTTCTTCCCTGGTCCAACAGTTGAACAGATTCGCTCTGACTAATGGTCAGATAGAGGAACTGGTGAAACGTCTTGCCCAGCTGTTCCTTCTGCTATAAATTGATGAATTTTGTAGGTGTGTGTGTGTGTGTGTGTGTGTGTGTCATGCGTGTGTGTGTCGTGCGTGTGTGTGTGTGTGTGTGTGTGTCATGCATGCGTGTGGCATGTCTTTTGTGTAGTTCTACTGGAGCTTTCTGATATGGAATTTCTGATTTGTGTAGTTCTGGCGAAATGATTGTTGTGATCTCCTGAGTTAATTAGGCTAATTAACTACAAAGAATCCAGAAGAATTCCCATGTTTGTAAACGCACGCCATGTTAAGGTGTATCGAGCAGCTTAATAGGTGCTGGTCAAAGCCCGGCACCGCCATGCGCCTCGGTTCTGAAGCTCAAGGCATGGGGTTCTCCCCACAAAATAGATCAGATAGGACAGCGGAATGTGATTTATTTTATTAATCGTAAATTATGCTATTTTGGAATAGACGGCGCTTGTGATTCTGAATGAAAATGTCACACACATCTTGTGGGGATATGGTGAAGTCATGGTGTATGTTCATGAGGGCAGGAGATGCCATCCGACTTTCTCCCATGGAATATCTTAGGTAGGTCTTCAGACGACGCAGGCAAGAAAATGAGCGTTCGGCCTCACAGGAGCCGGCAGGGAGGGTGCATCCAATATGGAGTAGGACTTTGATGGATGGAAATTCGTCTCCATCTACTGCGCAGAAACAATCCATGAATGTGCTTGGAAGCGTGTTGTTGGGCTTCCTTCTCCAAAACATCTGCCAGTCTCTAAACTCATTTATCAGTCCTGCAGGGTGTTCCATGTCGTTTTTCCAACGCAATAGCTTCTGATATAGGGCTGGAATGTTGCAGGTATCGGCGATTATTGCAGATGGCATCAGCAGAAACGGATCACTACCTTCCCGATTTTCAGCACAGAACCGGGTGTCCATTTCCTGGCTGAGGTGGTCGAGAAATGGAATGGACATGTTTCTGAGGTAGAAGAGCAAGGGAGTATTGGCGGCAGTGTTTGGACGATGGATTTGTCGTTTTACAACTCTTGGCATTGTGACATCACCTCCTACAGATTCTATCATGTCCTTAGCGTGATCGAACCAAAGAGAGAATTCATTTTCAGCATTTGACCGGAGTTGAGTGAGCGCGTCCTTCTTGTCGTCAATCGTAGAGTATGCCTCCAGCACATCCATGCCGTTGCGTTGCAGAAGGGGACGGGGGGGGGGGTGCGTACCCCCTGCACCCTTCTCCTGGATCGAAGGGGGGGGGGTGTGCACCCCCTGCATCCCCCCCCCCCCCTCCTTGGATCCGCCCCTGCCTCCCATCTACTTTCTGAACAATCCAATCCATTTTAGGGTCTATCCATTTAGGGGCCATTTATATATTTCTGAATCGAAGCTCTGCCAAAGCAGATGATTTTAAGCATTATGCTGCACTGATGAGGTGAAACATGTCTGCAGCTGTTATTTTCTCTACTTTTGACTTTTTGAACCATTGCTTATAAGGCTTGGTCGACACTATGAGATTCCTCCTAGGGGTCGCAGCATAGCACAATGTGATGGTCATATCATGGTGTTACTGTAGGTTGGAGATCTGATTAGAATCATAAATATATAATATTGTATCCCCCTCCAATTTATTGTATTATCGTGGTGAGGGGCTTTCAGTGTACCTGCAACCCGGCGATCAATACCACCTCGGAGCAATCTGCTCCTTCCTCAGGTTACCCTTCAGGTGTGGGATTGTCAATGGCTAGGTATTAGACAAATCCCAACCAAACCTGACTTTTGGCAGCAGCAGCCTCAGTTATTGAAGTATTCTGGTGGATTAACACTGAGCAGTGCAAACCGCAGTCTCTCCACCAGTGCCTGGCGAAAGATATATCTTGGTATGACACCGGCTGTGACTACTAGTCCGAGTGCAACTATTGGGAACGCCTCTTCATGCTGGTTGTACCTCCCAACACAAGCCGTGGGCCAAATCTTCCCCATGCTGCCCAGATTCGTCAGGAGGTTTTAACAAAAATACAAGTGGCAGCTGGAATGTGGAAAAGCTGATGGACTCCACTGGCACTAGCAACCGGCATCACACTGCACTAGTTGCAACCGAGACCAATGCCACTACAACTTCGATCTATTGGATGGCCTGCTCTACAGACATGGCAGGCACGCCTGGCATTGGGTTTGGCATTCCAACAAGTTGGTAAAAAAAAATATCAGAGCTACCAAAGACAGTCTGTGATTGCCTTATGACCTTGCACTTCCTGGTAAGCCCCTATGCTCCCACATATTTGATCAATTCCAATGCAAAATAGCGTTTCTACACTATCAGCACCCTTGTTTTAGGGCCAATCTTCAGACTTGGGGCAGCATCGGTGGCAAATTTGGATGAGGCAATTGCAATGCCAGTGGTGAGATTTTGTCTACGTACTACATGCTCACAAAATGGGAATACCTGTTGGATGTGTGCATCAAGTGTGCAATGTGTCGTGATGGCTGCAGCACCAACTATAATATAATGTTATGTCGATGGGGTAAAGCAATATCTAGAGTCAGGTAGATCTGAATAGGTAACATGCTTTGTCTGTTGCTGTTACGGATTTGTCACTTCCGTCTTTGTGGTTTTCATCCACTGAAAGCATTTTTAGTTTCATGTACTATTATTGTTACGGTTTCGGTGTGAAATGGAGATAACTGTCTTCAAAGGTAAAATTAGTGTTTCAAAAGAAAAACGAAATGGATAGGGCGAAAACGGAAGAGGAAGAAGAGGCTGGAGCGGATCGAGTGAGATCGGAAAAAGAAGGCCTATCTGCTTCAAGGTGTCGAGCGGACGCTGGTGGACATTGGTCACGAGCGAATATTGGTTTCCCCGGGAAAGGGATTCCTGTGACAGTGTCGTTATTGCTGTGGCAAATAAACCTGCGAGACGGGTTTTGCTGTTGGTTCCGAAAGTGAATCATCGCTGGAGAGCAGGTACGCCTCCATTACGGGCCCATCCGCCATTTCACCTCGCACCAGCCATTTCACCTCGCACCAGCCGTTAGCCTGGTTCTCGTGTGTGTCGTGGATTTCGCTTGGGAATTCGCGGTTCTCCGCTTGGGAGCCGCTCGCTGATTGTTCATGTCAGCGTCATTGTCTGGTGAACCGAAGGTGTGAATTCCCAGTCGCCTTTTGGGTGAACTTTTACCTGACCGACGTCGGCCCCACCTCTCACCCAGCGGCTCTTCTGCAGCGTCGACTGTCAGCCGTCCTGGGTTCAGGTCTCAGTACGACCTTTTCTTGTGATCACCGGAGCGTGGATCGACTTTGGCCTGGTGTCATGACAGTGACTTTGGGGGTGTTACAGTTTGCTCACGTGGAGTACCGTGAGTTATTGAGTTAAGAAACTGATGGTACCATCATAGGAATTATATGGTGTTTGCTGTGCAATTGAGGTTTTCTTGTACTTGCGCCAGTTGTTATTATTGTGCGATTTTAATACAATACTTGGGTTTTGTATCGATTGATTGGTGTGGTTTCACCATTGGTCATTGGCACACATAATAGCACATCTTTCTGCTGTGACTCCTTTCGGGGCTCGGAGGTACACCGTGACCGGGGTTTGGGGAGGAGCACGTAACACTCGTAACAGTCGCGATAAGGATTCTGCCCTGTAATAAGTTCCATGTTTAGTCCGGTTTGTCGGTTAAGGAGTATACCTGTGAACATACCAGGATGTTCGTGTGCTAGGTAGTTATAGGGATTAAAGATAACAGCCCTTGTGTGTCACACTTGGTCATCAAACCTTTGTCCCTTATGGCAACGCACACCTGTAGACACTTATATAGGCCCTTTATTGCACACAGTAATTAAATTCCCTTCCCTGACAAGGACTTTGGAAGAAAACCGGCAGGGGGCCAGATCGGGGCACCGCCGGGTGGCCTCTGTCAGCTACATCACCAGCTAGGCCTAGCAACATCACTTGACCACGCCACTGGGAACTTGTGATTGGAGGGAAGGGAGGTTCGGTGGAAGTCGCTGGTTGGTGGCGTGCCAAGGCTGACGTCACCGCCCAGGTGATAAAAGTGCGCTGCATGACATTTCAGCAGCTCTAGCCCTTGTGCTCTCTGGCTGTCTGGATGTGCTTGAAGCTCTTGCGTTTCTTCTTGGTCTTGAGAGGTCCTGGTGGTCGTTGGCTCGCCATCTGCGTGGTGCTTGGAGCGGTGCTCGGTGCTTGTGCAGGAGCGGGGCTCGGTGCTGTGAACAGGCGGGACCTCGTGTGCGAACGGAGAGGGCGTTGGCTCGGGCCTTCGTGGTGCTGTGGTGCTTGAGCGAGGGACCCTGTGGTGTGCAGCAGAGCTTTGAGCCGCGTGGGGACAAGACGACGGACAGTTAAGACGCACCACATTTTACATTACATAACGAACGTTGTTCTTTTATTAATTCATTCCTGTGTCTTGTTGTTGAGTCTGGTGTGTGGGATCCCAGTTTAGGCCCATTATTTGATTACCGTCGCGTTTATTATCTGGTTCCGTGGAATAAATCTCTATTTTTGTACATTAAATCTTGTTTGCTCGAGTACATTAATTTCCCTGCAGCTGCTGTCGGTTCGCTGAAAGTAAGCGCTTTTGCCACAGCTTCCACTTCCCTTCTTCTTCCCGTGCTGTAATAGCAAAATCCGTGTTTGGTCGTCGCCTCAAGTAAATACGTTCTGGTCATCTGCGGTCCCTGGTATTAACCGGAGGGTCCGCACGACAATAATTTGGTGCATGCTCTTGCTGCACCTTAATGTGACTCGTCCAAAACAAGCATCTAAACAAAAGCTTAACTCGAGGTGGCCAAGTTGCGGTCTACCGAGACAAATGCTGCAATTGTGAAGAACTGCCTTGCCACAATTGTTTGTTGAGAAGGAGTCAACAAATGAGAAATGGGGCAATTTCCAGAGCTTCATTTACAATGATGCAGCTGAGACTCTTAGGGCATCTGCATCACCACCACGCCAACTGGTTTAATGACCCTATGCATGTTGAATCCAATCGTATTGTACTCTATGCATGCCTCAATAATCCGAACTCAAGAAAGGCAGTTCATCATCACGCACTGAAAGATGCAAATCTGCAAAGAGAGCTTCGATGCATGGAGGACAGATGGTGGGATGTGAAAGCAGGTGTGATTCAAGCTCTTGCCGACTGGAAGGATTCCAGAGGTTTCTTCCAGGCAATGAAAACAGTTTTTGAACCCCAGCAATCCACAAGCTTTCCCATTCCATCAGCAGATGACCACACCATAATTTTGACCAAACCAGATATCCTCAGTCGCTGGATGTAGCATGATTCTACTTTACTTAATCGTTCCTTAGCTGCCGATGATGTAGCTGTGGGGATTTTAAACAATGGCCAATCAGACAGAGAGAAATGCCTTGTCCTCTGAAAGAGGTAAGATGTCAATCACTTCCATGGCCAACAACAAAGGTGTGGGTCTAGATGAAATCCCAGGTGAAGTGTATAGGCATTGTGATGAAGAGCTCCTTTTGTGTCACTGGAGCTCTTTTGTCATTTCTGGGACAAACAAGGGTTGCCACAAGATTACGATTTCCAGGGATTCTTTAGGTAGTAGGTTGTAGACAGCAACTACCCAGGGTAGTACTACTGCCCTGACATAGGAGCGTTAAAGTGGTGCCCGGAACCATTTTACACTCTCTTTTTTTTAGGATTGCTGGTCTTACTTTCTGTCTCACTCAAACTACAGCTACCAGGCTAGCTTCAACCTCTTTCTCACAAACAAACACCATACACTTTACATCATACACTTTTTATGCCTCCGAGGACTGTTTTCAGGTTGTCCGTCCGTCCGTCCGTCTGTGATAGGTTTTAGTTACCGTGATAACCTGAGAACGGCTAAAGGGATCTTAGTCAAACTTCGCACAGGTATGTATGATGAAAAGAAGAACAACTGATTAGATTTTGGGGTCACGAGGTCAAAGGGAAAAGGTCAGTGGTCATGTTTGGTAAAAATACTGTTACTGTGATAACTTGTGAAAACAGTGATGGGATTCTGAGCAAATTTGGTACACCTATATAGAATGATGTAACGATGAACTGATTCGATTTTGGGGTCAAGAGGTCAAAGGTCAAAGTCTGTAATAGGTCTATAACTTGAGAACGGCTGAAGTGATCCAATTCAAACTTAGTACAGGTATGTGTAATGATGTAAAGATTAATCTTCCCTTTTATTTAAGGCTTGGCCTCGATGAGGGCTATACAGTCCATGCCTGGAGCCTCCAACATAAAAAAAAATTCAACGATGCACTGATTATAAAGTGTCTTTATTCTCAAAGCTTCATTCTGAGGACTCTTTTGGCGAAACGACAAAACCAATATATCTCACTCTATCTGTGAGATAACGGGCTGAATGCCACATTCTAGGCATCGGGATGACGGGTTTAGTAAGATGGCGGTGGACTAATACTGCGTTACGTCTGAGACATCATTACGGCGTTGTGTCTCACATTAGGACTAGGTGAGGCCTTTACGGTGGTGTATTTTTCGTGACTCACTCAGAATTGCATTTTTAAACTTGGAAAAAAAGAACGACGTAATATCTGATCCCTAGGAATGTAAAACAAATTAATAATATTCTTTTTTGGTGAATAACTGTGCATGTTACTAAAATAATGCCTGGAGGTTAGCAGTAAAGAAATGTTTGTGGAATAAATAAAATATTGCAAATATTGACTGTCAATAAACGGTATTACTGTAATGTAACAGATATATGTTATGTTGTTCAACTACCGCCAGCAAAGCGACAGGCTCAATGCTAGTCTCTTTTAAATCTAAGCTCAGGCCTTCCCCCATTCTGGCTTGGCCAGATGCCATTTGCTGCTCTGCTGCTCTTGCCTCAGCCAAGTTTGCTGCCATCTCATCTTGCTTGGCACCAACGACCCTTAATTCTGCTTGGCCAGTCTCCAGCTTGGCTCCATTAGCCTCCAGCCTGGCTGACATTTGCTCCTGTGTTGCCCCATTATCCTTTAATTTGGGTCCCATGTTCTGTAATATGGCCATCATGGTTGCAAATTTTTGGCCGAAATCTGGCAGTGGCGACACTAGCCTGCTGCTGCTTCGTGCTGGGATAGTGGGGGGCTCTTGGCTACCAGGATGGGGCGGATGGATGGGTGGGGGTGGGGTGGCCCCACTGCACCCTCGACCAAGACCTCACTGTCCATCTCCTCTGGGATCACAGTGATATATATCCAGAAATGCCCCTTCTCCACCAGGTATGGGGGTTGCTCTCCATAGCGCCTTAAAAGAAAACTTCCCTTTAATTACACTCAAAATGATTTCAAAATGATTCAATGAATACTGAAATAAATACCGTCTTGTCCTCAGAAACATTAGGCGACTTCTTTAATTAAACTTTATCACATTAATACCAGTGTATATTAGACTCAGCAGGAGGTAGACGAGACAGGGAAATGAGAATGGAAGCTGTCCCACATGGCAAGGAGAGAACCACCAGAGTGCTGTGTGGGACCACCGGAGAGCTATGCGTTGCAGCACCATGGACAGAAACAGCACAACTCTCTCCACCACCACCAACTCCAACATCAACAACTCCAGCACAGAACTAAGAACATCACAGAGAGCATAGTGCATGAACGCACAGCCCAGAGAGAACAAACCAACCTCGCACGGCTTTGCTCCTCATATCTTTCTCGGGCTCCCTCGTGGAGGATGCTGATTGGATGGTGCAACAGACATTCAGTCATCCCATACCACTTGGCATGTCTGACATCCTTCCACTCGCTCCAGCGACCCTGCCTGGGGGCCGCGCCGATTGGATACTCGCTGTAAGGAAAACATCATATTGTGGGAGCTACGCTCACATGATAAAGCCAGACAAAATGGACGACACAGGAACGAAGTTTCACCGAGCTATTTATTTAGCTCAAAACCAAAGAACTCAAAAGCACACTGAATCCGCCCCTCGAACGGGCTGCAATTTATATCGCAAACTGAACACACAAAAGCCACGCCTCTCAGGCGGGGTGTGGTATGCAAAATAGGTAAGTCACGCCTCCCGACGGGGCGTGGTATGCAAGGCAAGTGTTCGCCCGAGAAGGGCAAGTCTGGACACGCCCGGGCGAGACCGGACACGTGACCGCTCGCCGGTTGCGTCATCGGCCGGTGCACGGTCATTGTGTCATGCTTCCGGTAACCGCTACAATATATGGAAAGAAATATTGTGGAAAATTCAAGAATGTTGGGAGGGAGAAGCGTGCGCTTACAAACAGACATTTGTGCGAGAAAAAGAGAGCTCCGTAAATACTTTACTCAACACGTTTTAGCTATCACAAGAAATTACAACTTGCTTATGCTGACATATTATGAAATAACTATTCTAAACGATCCCCAATTACTTCCTAGACCAGCTCCTTCATAATAATAATAGTGTGTGTGTGTGTGTGTGTGTTGTTGTTTTTGTTGGTTCTTATCTCCATATGCGGGGTTCAGAATGTGCAATGGAGTCCACCCAGTATCGAAGTATCCACCTCCATTTCTGTAAGGTGTCACAATCCATGTACCAAACTAAGAAGATATATTTATACCTCCACCACCTAAGGTGGACGGAGGTAATGTTTTCATCCCTTTCTGTCTCTGTGAGCAGGATATCCCAAAAAATTAATGTGCGACAAGGAACAATTCTATCAATTTTGGTGAAGATCCGGATCCAGAACCGCCAGATACGAGGATTTTTTTATATTTTCCAAGTGATTCTTCACCATTGAGAGATAGGGCCAAAAATGATACACAGTATGATATTTCAAACAGTTATGGATGGATTATGACAGAACTTGGTGCATGAGTTGCCTAGGTTACAAGAACAAGCCAGTTCGATTTTGGTCTGTGACAAGGAAAAATGGTCCAGATACAAATCTGTCTTATCAGTGGGATACAAAAGGTAAGCTATTCATCTTAGTGGAGTTATGTGCTCCACTGAGTGCCTTTCTTGTTCTCAAAGTTTTGTTCCTAGTACCTGCCCGCGTGGTAATGTTCTTCCAAGCTTCCACGTCATCTAAGTTATGTATTTTCCCGTTTATGTTTTTGTCAAAACTGTACTGTTTATTTTACTGTGTGTGTGTCGACTGTGCGTTTCTCGTAAGATATCGGTTGTAAATTGTGCATACCTGTGTGTAATAGTCGTTTTGTTCACGCCGCGTTTGGGGCCTGGTCCCTCGAGGCTCCCTGTCTCCTCGGCGGTCTTTTGTTGTCGATTTACGTTCATTCTTTCACTGTATTGCTTTTTTCCTTGTCTTTCATTTCACCCCATGCTTCCCCTGAACATCTTACCCTTTGTTTAAAGTCTTAATTTAAAAAAAAAAACTCAAAATAAAAAATCTTAATAATAATTTCCTTCTCTCCTCGTGGCTCCCCTCCCCCGACCACGACCACGTGTTGTCTCGTCCCGCCTGTTTTCTCTGCTTCCTTCATATCTCAATCCTCTCCAGCCGATACCTTTCCAATTCTAGTTTTCACCATACTCATTCAACCTTTCTTCTTCTTCCTCAGATCCACTTTCACCGAACTTTCCAAAAAATATATATACATTAACGAGTAATTTAAAAAGTAGGCACCTCCTCCCGTACTAACACAATTGCTTATACATTTCCCTCTTCCTTCGTTTTCTACTCAGCTGGCTGTCAATCTCCTTTTCTTCTGCTCCTCCTTCTGAACCTGTTCTGGAATCCTTCATCCTCCTTTGTCTCCATTCCCTCACTTCAGGGAATTTCCCAGATAGTTTTAACGGTTCTGTTTTAAAATGTTAAACTTTCCCCTGCAGTGTTGCATTCTGTTGTATATTATAACACACTTTTATTCTTCCTCTTTAAAAGGCTTTCTTCAATTTGCGCATCAAATCAATCCATTAAAAATATATATATTCAATCTCTTACAGTTCTTCCTTTCTACATTCCTTAAACTCACCTGCATTACAGCCGCCCTCTAACGTTTTCAAATGGATCTCTGACTTGAAAATCACAATAAACTAATTTTGCAATAAATGTTTGTTTTCCATTAATCATTCAACACCTTCTAAAATCCCAACTCACCCATCCCCTCCTTAACTCCCCCCTCACCCCTCTCCTCATAAACTCCCCCTCACCCCTCCCCTCCTAAACTCACCCCTCACCCCTCCCCTCCAAATCTCCCCCCTTGCCCCTCCCCTTCAAAACTCCTCACCAACCCCTCCCCTTCAAATCTCCCCCCCCCCCCACCATCTTTCTCCAATTCTCCCCCCTCCCCCCTCCTCCTCAAAGCTGCCTCCTCCCCACTTTGTCTCCCTTCTATCTCATACCTCCACCTCCTCCAACCTTCTACTTTGCTCTCCCCCCCTCCTCAAACAACTCCTCACTGTGCCTCATCCCATCACCATCAAACCTTTTGTCCTCCTCATCCTTCCCTTTCTCCTAACTCTTCTGCAAACTCTGGCACACTATCAACAGCTCTCCCGACCTCCCCCCTCTCACCCTTCATCTTACCCTACCCCTCCCCTGTCCTGCACCCGATGCTCCCTCCCCCCCCCCCTCTTCCTTAACGGTATGGACCTCAAACATCCGGGCCTTCACTCAAACCTGATTGATCTCTCCATACAGGTTGCTTCTGACAAACCAGACGTAATCTGCTTGACATAAACTTTCCTCCTTCAAGATGTCTCTGAATCCTTAACATCTCTCCTTCGTTACTCCCTCCTCCGGTATGATAGACCTGAGCCTCGTCCTGGAGGTGAGTTTGCTATCTTTATCAAAAACTCTCTTCATCACTCTCCCTGCACTGCCCTCTCGCCACCCCACCCACAGAAGTACCTCTGGCTAAGGTTTCCCCTCCACTCCCACCTTTTGTTCATATGTGTGTTGTACCTTTCACCAAACAGTGATGACTCCATTTACATCTCGCTCTCTGACAACATGGACCAACTTCTATCCACTCATCCCAACTCTCTCTTCCTCATATGTGGTGACTTCAACTGTCAGGCCAGCTGGCTGAGTGTGGGTACCTCTCGCTCTAGTCATAGCACCTCAGCAAATAACTTCTGCGACTCGTTGGGAGTGACACAATCTGTAAAATTTCCCAACCCGGATCTCAGTCAACGGCACATCATTTCTTCTGGACTTGGTTATGACTAATTTCCCTGCAAAGGTCTGCTGTTCTTCTTCTGCACCAATCAGTTCATCTGATAATTTGCTTGTTAAAGTAGACATCCCTCTGGCCATTCTCAGAAGGCCTCCTCAGCATATACGAGTCGGGCACTTCACTCACGCCGACTGGCATGGTCTTCAAGCCGCCATCAAACATCTGGACTAGTCTCCCATCTCTACTGCTTCTGACATCAAACAATCCTGGGAATTCTTCCAAAGCAAATTGCTCCCTCTCATGCACAGATTTATCCCATCCCATCTTCAGTTGTCATACCCTTCCTCCTGTCCATGGTACACTGCATCATGTGGTGAGGCAGTTGCCCTGAAACAACTTGCCTTCACCTCATGGAAGGCAAATCCAACAGAAGGCAAGCTCAGTTCCTTTCACAAAGCTCGGAACAAGTGTGTGTCTACCCTCAGGAGAGCCAGGAAACTATATATGTCTCTACTCTCAAGACTGAATTTTCAAACCTGTCTCCCTCCTCCAAATCCTGGTAGCGTCTGGTCTGGTCAAGAGTCCGGTCCGCTCGAGCAAGGAGGCTTGCTTCGATCTCTCCACAGCATCAAAGTCCTTTCCAAGGGTGTGGTGCTGACTGGGCCGCCGTGGTGTTCGCATTACAGCCCGACCGAATATCGTCGCTTTGTGGCTGCTTTTCACCACCGAAATCCAGCGCGGCTTGGGCGATTCTGCCCTTGTTTGGAGAACACCTGGCGAGGCCTTCATCGGGGCCGAGCGAACAAGGCTTCCGCTGCCGAAATCCAGCGTGGCTTGGGCGATTTTGCCCCTGTTTGCAGAACACCCAGCGAGGCCTTCATCGGGGCCAAGCAAGCAAGGGCGTGTCGGGACCTGGTTCGCACCATTGACCGAGTGGTTCGCACCACCCGGAGCTGTTTTCGGATGACGTGCTGATGTCCTTGGACTTCGCGCCAGGCTCTGGGCCGACCGGGCCGACATGGTGTGGTGCTGACCGGGCCGCCGTGGTGTGGTGCTGACAGGGCCACCGTGGTGTGGTGCTGACCGGGCCGACGTGGTGCGGTGCTGACCGGGCCGACGTGGTGCGGTGCTGACCGGGCCGACGTGGTGCGGTGCTGACCGGGCCGATGTGGTGTGGTGCTGACCGGGCCGACGTGGTGTGGTGCTGACCGGGCCGACGTGGTGTGGTGCTGACCGGGCCGCCGTGGCGTGGTGCTGACAGGGCCCCCACAGCCGTGATGCTGACGCCGCCCTCCTCCCCACCCCCCCAGAATTTCCATGTTTTAAACCTTCCCCAGTGGGGATCCTGGATTAGAATAGGTACACCGTATCCCTGCGTGTCGTAAGAGGCGACTAAGAGGGTTGGCGTCAGGAAGGGCATCCGGCCATAAAAACATTGCCTCAAAAAGAGAACCATGACAATTACAACTACATATGGGCAGGGTACAGCCCGAAGTGGAGATCGGTTTCTGAGGTTTGGGACATGGAATGTAGGGACAATGACAGGGAGATCAGGAGAAGTGGTGGAAGTATTGGTCAGAAGAAGAGTGGACATATGTTGTGTGCAAGAGACGAGATGGAAGGGAAGTGGTGTGAGAATGGTGAACGGTAGGCAGGGACAGAAATACAAGTTTGTGTGGCAAGGGTGCCTGGAGGGCGTGAATGGTGTTGGTGTCCTGTTTTCTGAGGAGTTTGTAGACAGTGTGGTGAATGTGACTAGAGTGAGTGATAGGTTGATGATGGTGAAAATGATGATTGGAAAGCTCTTGGTGAACGTCATCTCGGGATATGCTCCGCAGGTTGGTTGGCGCGATGAAGAGAAGGACAAGTTCTGGTGTGCGATCGAGAAGCTGATGGAAAACGTGAAAGATGAGGAAGTTGTTGTGGTAGGAGGAGACCTAAATGGATATGTGGGAAGGAGTATGGATGGTTTTGAGGGAGTTCATGGGGGTTACGGATATGGTGTGAGAAATGGAGAAGGTGAAAGGATTTTGGAGTTTGCTGATGGAGCTGATTTGTTGATTTGTAATACTCGGTTCCAGAAAGAGGATAATAAGCTTGTTACATACACGTCAGGTGGGTCGACGACAACCGTTGACTACCTGATGGTGCGTAGGCGAGATAGGGGGCATCTCCGGGACACAAAGGTGATCCCGGGGGAGGAGGCTGTTTCACAGCACCACTTGGTTGTCTGCGACATAAGGGTGAAAGGTGCGAGGAGAGCTCGGCGGGTGAAGTACCAACCGAGAATGAAGGTGTGGAGGTTGAAAGAGGTGACAGTAAGGGAGGCATTAAAAGAGAGGCTGAGTATGGCAGAGGATGATGTGGTTGAGCTTGAAAGTGGTTGGATGTCAATGAAAGCTAGTCTGTTGGGAGCCGTTGGTGAGGTATGTGGATGGACAAAAGGACCACCGAGGCACTCGGAAACATGGTGGTGGGATGATGAAGTTGGAAAGAGGATTGACGAGAAGAGGAAGAAGTTCAAGGCGTGGCAGAAGGCGAAGGTACAGGAGCAGAAACAGCAGAGAATGAAAGTTATAAGGCAGCCAAGAAGGCTGCAAAGAAAGAGGTAGCAAAGGCGCAGGAGGCATGTCGGAAAATGTTCGGAGAACGCTTGGATTCGGAAGAGGGTCAGAGAGCAGTATTCAGGATTGCAAAGCAGATAGCGAAAGAGAGGTGTGATGCGATGGGGCTGAGTTGCTTGAAGGATGAAGTGGGACAAATCGTTGTAGACCCAGATGGAATGAAAGGAAGATGGTAAAGATAAATGGAAATGCTGTTGAATATAGAGAATGAATGGGATGGCAACATAGAGAGTAACCCAGTTTTAGGACCGGCAGAGAAGATAACTGAGAAGGATGTTGAGGAAGCGATAAAAGCAATGAAGGGTAGAAAAGCGGGAGGGCCGACGGGAGTTGTGGGAGATATGTTGAAGGCAGCAGGAAGTTGTGGTGTGAAGAGAATGACAGAGATCTGTAATCTGGTGGTGAAAGAAGGCCGCATTCCAGTGGATTGAGAACTGAGTACCCTCGTCCCTCTATACAAGGGGAAAGGTGACCCTCTGGAGTGTGGCTCGTACCGAGCGATAAAGTTATTGGAGCATGGAATGAAGGTATTGGAAAGGGTGTTGGAGAGGAGGATAAGGAAGAAAGTGAAGATCGACGAAATGCAGTTTGGATTCATGCCAGGAAGAGGAATGACAGACGCGCTTTTCATCGTGAGGCAGTTGCAGGAGAAGTACATGGAGAAGAGGAAGAAGTTGTTTCTTGGGTTTGTTGATCTGGAGAAAGCATTCGATCGGGTTCCACGCAAAGTATTGACATGGGCATTGAGGAAGTTAGGAGTGGAGGAACGGTTGATCAGAGTAGTGATGGCAATGTACAAAAGAACACGCACAGCTGTAAGGACGAAGGGCGGGAACAGTGGTGAGTTTGAGGTGAAGGTGGGAGTGCATCAGGGGTCGGTACTAAGTCCACTACTATTTGTAGCTGTGATGGAGGTGCTGGCTCAGAACGTAAAGGAGGGTTTACCGTGGGAGTTGTTGTATGCAGATGATCTGGTGTTGATTGCGGAAAGTATGGATGGACTGAAGGAAAAGATGAACACGTGGAAGGAATGTATGGAGACAAAAGGTCTGAAGGTAAATATCGGAAAGACGAAGGTGATGGCAAGTGGTAAAGCATGTGGTGAGGTGGAAAGAACTGGGAAGTGGCCCTGTGCTGTGTGCAGGAAGGGTGTCGAAGTGAACTCCATTCAATGTACAATGTGCGCTGAGTGGGTTCATCAAAAATGTATTGGTCTGAGAGGGTCATTAACCAGTGTGGCAGCTACATTCAAATGTAAGGTGTGCACAGAGGGAGCTGCAGATGGAGGAAATGTTGAGTTGGATCTTGGAGACGGCGTGAAGCTGGAAGGTGTGAAAACATTTTGCTACCTCTGAGACATGCTGAATGGAGAAGGTGGATCAGACTCGGCAACGGTTGCTCGAGTGAGATGTGCATGGAAGAAGTTTCGGGAACTGAGTGGCGTGCTGATGAGGAGGGGAGTGTCGTTGAAGCTGAAGGGAAAGGTGTATGCTGCATGTGTGAGAAGTGTTGTGATTTATGGGAGCGAGACATGGGTAATGAACGTAGAGCAGCAATGAAGGGTGGAAATGCGAATGGTTCGGTGGATGTGTGGAGTATCGTTGAGAGAAAGGAAGACAAATGAAGAATTGCGAAAGATGATGGGAATAGAACCTGTGATTGATGCTGTGAAGAGGAACATGTTGAGATGGTTTGGTCATGTGTTGAGGAAGGATGAAAGTGACTGGTTGAGAAGAGTGATGGAAATGAATGTAAAAGGAAGTAGAGGACGGGGAAGACCGAGAAAGACCTGGCTAAAGATGGTGGAAGAAGAAATGCGGGCAAGGGGGTTAACAAGGAGAGATGCAGAAAATAGAGCAAAACGGAGAAGATTGTCATGGGGACCGCAAGGCTAACCCCCACTCTCGCAGGGAAAATAGCCTTAAAATGCATGTTGTTTGTTGTTGTTGTCTGGTCAAATCTGTTTCTGGTGATTGTTCCAACTCCATCCCTTCCCTTACCTCAAACGGCTACACAGCTGACACTGCTCGTGAAAAATCCACATGCCTCAACTCTGTGTTTGCCACAAAATCTTGTGTCCCAAACCCGTCTCTCTCTGTACCCACCATACCCAGTCGAACCCAGCTGCTCCTGGACTCTGTGTCCTTCTCTCTCGACAAGGTGGAGAAGGTTCTGTCAAACTTCGACTCTGATTCTGCAACTGGACCAGACGGCATCAGCCCAAAGGTCCTAAAATCCTGCTCTGCCGCTCTATCACACCCACTCTCATTCTCTTCACCCTCTCTTTTGCTCAAGGTCATCTACCATCTGCTTGGAAAACAGCCAACATTACAGATTTACACAAAAAGGTGCAAAAACAGATCCTTGCAACGACAGACCAATCAACCTGCTCCCAATAATCAGCTAGGTCATGGAATCCATCATCGCTTCTGATATTCAATCCTTCCTCTTCTCCAATGGCTTGACCTCTGATCATCAGTTTGGTTTCAGACGAGGTCATTCTACTCTGGACATGCTGCTTGTGGTGTCTCAACAATGGATGAATGCCCTCAATGTCAAACAGGAAATCAGAGCTGTCTCACTTGACATATCTCGTGTTTCGATATGATCTGGCACCCTGCCCTGCTCACCAAACTCTCCTCCTATGGTATCAATGGAAACCTTCACACATGGCTTGCTGACATCCTCTCTGCTCACAGTCAATGTGTGGCCCTGAATGGAATTCTCTCATCTCTCCTTCCTGTTTGGGCTGGAGTTCTCCAAGGCAGTGTGCTGGGCCCTGTGCTTTTTCTGGTATTCATTAATGATCTCTCCGACTCTCTGGAAAATCCTCTCTATCTCTTTGCTGGTGACTCCACTCTCTGCCGCCCCATATCTCAACCTGCAGATCGGCAGGCAGGCAGCAGCCTCTTCACTCTCTGCAGACCTAGACAAAATCACAAACTGGGCGAACATGTGGAACATCTCTTTCAATCCTGACAAATCTCACACTCTCACTATGTCTCTCCGTAAAGACTTGTCTGGACAATCCTTCCATGTACAGTGTTACGTGGTCCCCTCGGTGAATATCTGGTCTCGGTGACCCCCGGACCGTGAGAGGAACTCCGCCAGCAAGCTGTATTATATATGCGCTTTCGCCACGCAATCCATATGAATTTCACCCAGGAGACAACTGATGTTCAAGGATATATTTTCAATGGTAATGATACCATACAATTTCAATGACACAACCACGGAGATTTTCCCCGAGCAATCAACAATACACAACCATCAACAATTCCCAATTCACAAACACTTCCCTATGAGTAAGATGGCCATCTTATATATGTGTGTCCCGGTGAGTACTCACAACCCCCTTTTGGTCTCTGCTCCTCACAATGTCTCTGGGCCCCTCCTGACCAAGATACTGGTCGGCGTCTCCGCACTCGGGCGGTTGAACGAACCCCGGGTGGACGTTTCTCCACCGGGCAGGTATCGTACCAGGCACCGTGGCTGCAGCCCCTCGTGGCCACGCAAAGCGGGTACGGTAGAGCAAGCCAAACCCCACGCCGCTCGCAAGGCGCGTTAGGCCCCAACGTGCGACCCGCACGCGTCTGTTTAGACGGTGCCGCGAACGATACCAGACGCGGGGTCGATGCACGGCCCCACGTCAACTTGACGTCTCCACCGGGCAGGTACACGTCCCGGTGATTCCTCTCGCCAGACAGGCTTCGGAACGCCGCTTTTCCACGCAGCGCAAGGTCGATCCAACCTTTGGTCGGAGCGGGGCGAGGAAGAATAATACTCGTCCTTTTTTCCTCGTGTCTTTTTCCTTCCGTTTTGTTCACTTCCGTTTCCGGCCACTTGTTCAGAAGGGCTCCTGACCCTCCAATCACAACAACCCTTAATATACTACACACGGATAAGCAAAGACCTGAATGGTAATCCACATACCTTCACATAAATATGTAACACTCCCCCCCTTCAAGAAAGAAAGTTTGAACCCAGCGAAAACTTTCTTTGCCGGCCAATTTGGAGAAACAAACCAGATAACTCAACCCCCCCACATTATCAGTTCCCCCCGGGCACAGTTATCACTTAAAAATAAAGCAACCAAAATTTCACCCCAACCCCTCCACCTCCAGATTACTCACTCTGGACTAAGCACCAGCAACGACATTGTCCCTGCCAAATCAAACTCCATCTCATGACCCTCTGACTTTGACCGTCCGTTTCTTGTGAATGAAGGTTAAGGGGTTGATCAAAGATCCAAAGTTACGCCACTCGATAGCCCTTTTTCCGGGAGGCCAAGCCGAGTATTCACTACATGGATGCCTTTAGGAACGTGGAGTTCACGGTTAGTCCGTGCAGGAAAGTTCTCTACATGGGCGCCTTGAGGAACGTGGAGTTCACGGTTAGTCCGTGCATGAAAGTTCACTACCTGGACGCCTTTAGGAACGGCGTTCACGGTTAATCCGTGTAGGAATCTTGGCTCGGCGGCTCCGCCGCATTCAGTGCTTCAACTTCTCAGAACTTCCCTAATACTTAGGGTGGGACCACTTGTCCCTGTAGTCCCATGAATAGCGGTCTCCTTCTCGGCCACTACTTTGCCAATCCTTCCTTCGGGAGCGGCCGTAACTCAGGGAACCTCCATAATAATATTGATTGCGGCCACCACCAAAACTACCGCCCAGTTGTCCTCTCCTGTAGACCTCTCGACGCCTACGAAATGCCTTCCCTACTGTTATGGTCCGACCCTCCAAATCCTTGCCATTCCAATTCTTCTCTGCCTCTCTGGCGTCTTTTGTGCTGGCAAACGTGACAAAGCCGAACCCTCTTGACTGTTGCGTTTCCCAGTCTCTTACCAACCGCACTTCCACCAGCGGCCCATATCTGTTGAAGACAGAGGTCAGAACTTCTTCCTCTGTTTTGAAGTTCAGTCCCCCTACAAATAACTTGGCACTTTTGTCGCCATCCCGAGCTGGTGTGGCGTTAATTTCCCTGCTGGGGTCTTTACCAACCCTCAGGTTACCATAAACTTGACCCCCGGCCAAATCATTCCCGATAACCACAGATACACCCTCTACAGGAAGCGTGGCTTGTAAACCGACGGTGACCGGTCCTGACACCAAATCGGACTCCAAATGGATGACATGAAGGGGCGCACTAACACCGCCCCCGATCCCCTGTAAACGAACACTATCCCCCGTTGCCGTCTCCTCGGACCATGGCAAAATGCCTTCAAGCATTAAAGATTGATGTGCCCCTGTGTCCCTCAATATCCTAACCGGTTTCCGGTTAGTCGAGGCTCCATCCCGTGACACAAACCCCTCTGAAATAAATGGTTGGTAACCCTTTTGATGGCGATTTCTCACAATGGCCATTGCGTTTGGAGTCGTAGTAGTCGGACTCCGCTCTGGGTCTTCGCTTTTCATGCGGTAACAACTGGACATCAAGTGTCCAGGTTTCTTGCAAAAAGCGCAAGTAGGCCCGGAGGAAAAACTCGTGGTCTGCCTCGGGCCCCCCGAACTATAAGTTTGTCTTGGGCCCGCATCCCTCCGATTTCGAACAGGTGGGGTATCATAGTTGTCCTCATAATCATCTCGAGGCCGCCGCCATGTATGGTCGTTCTCCGCACCTGCTGTTCCCCACCTCCCCTGCGGAGATCTAGGCGAGGAGTTAGGTTCGTGGACCCCTATTCGGTGGGTTAAGGCATAATCATCTGCCATGGTGGCTGCGTCCCACAACTTTGGTACTTTCTTTTCCTGCAGGTACACTTTGATGTCCTCGTGGACACACTGCTGGAATTCCTCCACCAGGATCAAGTCCCGCAATGTCTCGAAGTCTTTCCCGACTCCTTTTGACTCACACCACCGATCAAACATGTTTTCTTTCACTCTGGCAAACTCCACATGGGTCTCACTCTCCCTCTTCCTGGCATTCCTGAATTTTTGCCTGTAAGCTTCCGGAACCAACTCATAGGCCTTGAGGATGTGCTTCTTCAGTACCTCATAATCTGCACATTGGTCCATTGGTAGCGCCGAATAAATTTCCTGAGCTTTCCCCACCAGCACACTTTGCACGAGTATGGTCCAGGCCTCCTCCGGCCAGTTTAATTGTCGAGCCACTTTCTCAAAGTGTGGGAAAAATTTCGCGACTTCTTTTTCACTGAACGGTGGAACCAGCCTCACATGTCTGCCCACATCCCAGGTTTTCTGGTTAGGTGTCGACCCCGTCAGCAAGGGTGGTGCCTCTCCCCGTTCTCTCATTAACTCCAGCTCCTTTAATTTGATTTCTTGCTGAAGCTCCATGTCACGTTCCTTTAATTCCCTTTCCGCTTTTCTCTCCTCTGCTTCGAGGTCCCTTGCAGCTCTCCTTTCCTCTGCTTGTTCCTTTTCTCTTCTTTCCTGGAGTTCTCTTTCCACTCTCCTTTCCTCGGTTCTTTCTTGTGCTGTTTTCTCTTCCAACCTTTCCTGGAGTTCTCGTTCCACTCTCCTTTCCTCTGCTTGTTTCTCTTCTCTCCTCGCTTCTGCTTTCCTTTCTTCTTCTGCTCTTTCCTTTTCTGCTTTCCTTTCTTCTTCTGCTCTTTCCTTTTCTGCTTTCCTTTCTTCTTCTGCTCTTTCCTTTTCTGCTTTCCTTTCTTCTTCTTTAATCCGTTCCTGGCTCCGTAATTGCAACTCCAGTTTCCGGAGCTCAACGTCTTCTGGTTCTTCGGGTAGCCACTCCCAGGCTAACTCGTCCCATGTTCCTAATCCCACCATAGATTGTATCACCGTGGCCTGCAACTCTGCCTTCCTCAAATTAGTTCGGACCTCCAAGTTAAAATGTTTGGCCAATTTCAAGAGGTCCGACTTTAGCAACGCTCGGAACTGTGCCTCACTCGGGGTTACCCCAAAGTTCTGTGCCACAAACGCCATGGTGCCTATCGTTAACACTTGTTAACCTTCACCCAAGACTTTACCCCAATTTCTCAAAATTTTTTTACCAATTAATAATTAATTAATAAATTTTAATTAATAAAAAAATTATTATTTTATTATTTTATACAATTTTAAATCCCGGACGTAGACCCAATTGCGAAACCGCAAATCGTAATTTGGACGAGCCCCCAATTCTGTTACGTGGTCCCCTCGGTGAATACCTGGTCTCGGTGACCCCCGGACCGTGAGAGGAACTCCGCCAGCAAGCTGTATTATATATGCGCTTTCGCCACGCAATCCATATGAATTTCACCCAGGAGACAACTGATGTTCAAGGATATATTTTCAATGGTATGTAAGTAAGTACAATGAAAAAGTAAGTACACCCCATGTAAAGTTTTGACTTTTTCAACATATTTCAACATACAGCTATTTGATCTTCATTTCAACAAGATTGATAGATAAAGGTGATATAATCTATCTATAATTCCAGTAATCTCTGTCTGTACGTTTGTACGTTTGTCTGTCTGTGACCGCTGTTTCTCGACAACCACGGGTCCGATATACTTTTCACTTGCCAGGTATATTGCTGGGGACCCGAGGATGTGCCTTTTCAAGGTTTCATATTAATCGGACAATTACTTACCGAGCTATGTCCAAAAAACGATTCAACCAATCAGAGAGCAGCGAACGATCGCGTGTGCCGAACGTGGCGGGCACACTCTGCCTCGGATGGCACATTTGAGAGCGTATTCATTTATTTCACGTTTGCAAACTATGTTGGCGTTAAACTATGTTTTACAACTAATAAAAACGAATTTGCGATTCATTCGCTTTCCTGCGCGTTTGTGCACGCGATGGCGATTTCTTTACCAAACTCCGGAAGCCGTTCGCTTTGGACCAAACCATTGCATGTAAATAGAGGGGGGGGATTGTCACCACTCGCAAGCCGTTCGCTTTGGACCAAACCATTTCATGTAAATAGAGGGGGGGGGGATATAATTTTAGATATAGATATAGTACGGGCATGCCCTAGTATAACAAATATCATGAAACATTTACATTTTGTAGTCCATTGTGTAATTTAAATAAACATAAATGCAAATTTCCCATGTGGAAAAAGTAAGTACACCCTTGGCTCTTATCGGTGGTATTGCCCCCTTTGGCAGAAACAACCTCAAGTAGGCATTTCTTATAACTGTCTACCAGTCTCTGACATCGACTGGGAGAAATTTTTGCCCACTCCTCCATGCAGAATTCTTTCAGCTGGGCGATGTTTGAGGGGTTTCTTGCATGCACAGCTCGTTTCAAATCCCCCCACAACATCTCGATGGGATTTAGATCCGGGCTTTGACTTGGCCATTCCAAAACCCTCCATTTCTTTCTTTTCAGCCATTCCTTGGTGGATTTACTGGTATGTTTAGGGTCATTGTCATGTTGCAAGGTCCATCCTCGGTTGAGCTTCAACTCTCCGACAGATGGCCTCACATTATCCTCAAGCACCCTCTGGTACAATGAAGAATTCATAGTGGATTCTATGATGGTGAGCTGCCCAGGCCCTGATGTAGCAAAGCTGCCCCAAACCATAATATTTCCACCACCATGCTTTGCAGTTGGTCTCAGGTTCTTGTGGTCAAATGCTGTCTTTGGTTTTCGCAAACACGTCTTCTGGTACTGTGGCCAAATAGCTCTACCTTTGACTCATCTGTCCAGAGCACATTGTTCCAGAAGTGCTGGTCTTTGCCTCGGTGTTCATTGGCAAACTTTAGTCTTGCCCTGATGTTCTTTCTGGACAGCAAAGGTTTCCTCCTGGCACACCTCCCATGGAGATCAAATTTGTGCAGCCTCTTTCTAATGGTAGACTCGTGCACTTTGACATCAACAGTGGCAAGAGCTACCTGTAGGTCCCGTGATGACATTCTGGGGTTCTTAGAGACTTCTTTCAGCATCTTGCGGTCTGCTCTCGGGCTGAACTTGCTGGGGCGGCCTGGCCTGAACAAGTTGGCAGTTGTTTGGAATCTTCTCCACTTATAGATGATCTTCCGGACAGTCAAATGATTGATTTCAAATTGTTTGGAGATCTTTTTAAATCCCTTCCCAGACTCGTAGGCATCTGTAACCTCCTTTCTGAAGGCCTCAGAGAGCTCTTTTGATCTCGGAATGGTGACGCCGCACACTTCAACAACAAAGAGCAAACCAAACGAAATGTCTGAGGTTTAAATAAGACAGGTTCTTCCAAGATCCTCTCTAACGATGTTCTAATCATTTGCACTTGAGCTGGTGCACCTGATTCTAATTTTAGGTATTTGAATTAGTGATAAATGTGGGGGTGTACTTACTTTTTCCACATGTGAAATTTGCATTTATGTTTATTTAAATTATACAATGGACTACAAAATGTAAATGTTTCATGATATTTGTTATATTATATCACCTTTATCTCTCAATATTGTTGAAATGAAGATCAAATAGCTGTATGTTGAAATATGTTGAAAAAGTCAAAACTTTACATGGGGTGTACTTACTTTTTCACGTGGCTGTACTTTCTGAACAATCCTCTTGAAGAAGTTCTGTCACTCTAGCTTTTGGGTCTCACTAACTGCCATGATCTTTCCAGGGCAAAATGACATTTCCAAGCTGGTCTCCAAAGCCAGTCTGGGCATCCTCCATCGTGCAAAGTCCTTTCTGGGCACTTCTGACCTCCTCACCACATGCAAAGCTTTCATCCGCAGCTCAATGGAATACTGCTCTCCCCTCTGGGCTGGTGCTCCTGCCTCACACTTAGCTCGGCTTCAGGCTGTTGAAACCAAAGCTTTAAGAATCATTGGTATCTCCCGTGATGAAGCTGATTCTGAGGGCCTTTCTCTCTCTCATCGCAGGCAGGTTGGCGGTCTTTCTGTCTTCTCGCGACTCCTGTCCGGCCTAGTCCACCCAGCTTTGTCTGTGCTCTGTCCCCCAAATATTCCTGCAGGATGCACAAGATCTGCCAGCAACCCTATCCTGGTGAAACTGCCAAAATCAAGACTCTCTGCTCACCTTCACTCTTTCATTCCTCTTTTCTCCTGCCTCTGGAACAAACTCCCACTCTCTCTTCAATCCCACTTCTTCCTCCAGGTCTTTAAAACAGCTGTTCACCACCATCTCTCATCCAAAACCTTGATTTTTCCCCACATCCAATACCTTGATCTTTTCTACCCCCCGTTAAAACACCCAAAACGCCCAAATCCACCTCTTTCAATCTCCAACTTCTTTCCTGAAATTCCTAGCAGTGTTCATTTGCTTTATGAACACTGCTTGGAATCTTCTCAGTGCCCCTCCCCCCTACTCCCCTGCCCTAGCCCTCTTTCTTCCACAGATCTTTCAATATCCTTGTGCTCTGCTGTTGTTGTGCTTTTGTGCTTCCCTTTCTCTCCCCCCTTTTCTTCCACTCCCTTTATCATATGTTTTTATGTATCTGTTCATGTTTTTTGTGTTAATGTGTTAGCTCTTACACGAGCCTCGACTTTGCATACAAAAATTTTTTTGTTTGTTTTGAGGACTCTTCTCAGGATCGTCACTGAGCCCCAGAAAAAAAACTTGCAGCTGTTGTTTGTTTGTCGTATTAATCCCAGGGATATTTTTTGAGATCTCCGTGAGGTTCTTCTTTGTCCTTCCCTTTACTCCAATTAATTATAAATGGTACAATTTCAGCAGTCTTCAGCCTCCAGGATCTTTTGACTTCGTTTTTGGTATTTTGGTCTTTTTCTTGATTTCTGTGTTGTTTAAGCCAAAATCGCTGGGTACTGAACCCTCAATTAGCAATGCCTTCTTTTCTTTTTTTTTGTATCTCAGTACAATATCCATTCATAATGCTTCGTTTTCTATGTTCACGCTGGATGAGATCATCAGGCCGTACATGAGCATTACTTACTTGTTTTCAAATATCGCTTATGATTCATGTTTCCATGTGTTTTCTGAAACTAGGATATTGAATGAATTTTTTGCAGATATGCCAGTGGATTACTCAATATACTTTGTTGTGCCTTTGCATGTACAGCTGCTCTGACATCAGTTTTTTTGTCCCCCGTCGCTCAGCGGAGCGAAAGGGGGACTATGGCTTTCCCCTCCGTCCGTGTGTCCGTCCGTCCATCCATCCGTCCATCCGTGTGGGTGTGCGGGCGTGTGTGTGTGCTTGTGTAAGCAAAGGACCGCATTTGAATTTGGTGTGTGGGTGCAACCCACGTCAAAATCCAAGATGGCCGCCGCCATGTATGTCTGATGCCATGTATGTCTGAACCTTGTAACCTGCATATCTTGAAAAATAAGCGAAGTACCAACTTCTAATCTGGTGTGTGGGTGTATCTAGGCATAAGGAAGAACGCTGTTGAAAATTGGGTCGCCACGTCAAAATCCAAGATGGCCGCCACCATATATATGTCTGAACCTTGTGAGTGAAATATCTTGAAAAATAAGCGAAGTACCAACTTCTAATCTGGTGTGTGGGTGTATCTAGGCATAAGGAAGAACGCTATTGAAAATTGGGTCGCCATGTCAAAATCCAAGATGGCCGCCGCCATGTATGTCCGAACCTTGTGAGATGAATATCTTGAAAAATAAGCGAAGTACCAACTTCTAATTTGGTGTGTGGGTGTATCTCGCCATAAGGAAGAACGCTATTGAAAATTGGGTCGCCACGTCAAAATCCAAGATGGCCGCCACCATATATATGTCTGAACCTTGTGAGCGAAATATCTCGAAAAATAAGCGAAGTACCAACTTCTAATCTGGTGTGTGGGTGTATCTAGGCACACGGAAGAACGCTGTTTAAAATTGGGTCGCCACGTCAAAATCCAAGATGGCCGCCGCCATGTATGTCTGAATCTTGTGAGAAGAATATCTTGAAAGATAAGCGAAGTACCAACTTCTAATTTGGTGTGTGGATGTATCTCGGCATAAGGAAGAACGCTATTGTAAAGTGGGTCGCCACGTCAAAATCCAGGATGGCCGCCACCATATATATGTCTGAACCTTGTGAGCGAAATATCTTGAAAAATAAGCGAAGTACCTTCTGGTGTGTGGGTGTATCTAGGCATAAGGAAGAACGCTATTGAAAATTGGGTAGCCACGTCAAAATTCAAGATGGCCGCCTCCATGTATGTCTGACCCTTGTGAGCGAAATATCATATCATAGCATGTTTTCTGCGTGTTCCACTTTGTCAACTCACATCACTTCCCCGACGGGGGACCTAGGCGTAACGCTTGTTAATGGTGGTGATTCGTGCTCTCTGTTGCAAAATCTACACTCCGATCAACTCATTCCTGCCATCTTCTTAAAGGTGTGTGTGTGTGTGTGTGTGTGTGTGTGTGTGTGTGTGTGTGTGTGTGTGTGTGTGTGTGTGTGTGTGCGTGCGTGCGTGCGTGCGTGTGTGTGTGTTGAAAATTCGATATCCTCAAATCAATCACCGTCACTTGCAGAAATCAAATCAACCTTTTTCAATGTATTGATGCAGGCCTTTTTTTATTTTATTGAAGGAGAGCTTTCCTGCTTTTTCACTAAAAGTTGACATTCACAAATTATGTTACCCAAGCTCTACCCGTCACCTGAGATTCTATAACTATCAATTATAATGGAATCTGACCTTTTAAAACATTTACGATTGCTCATGGTCTATAAATATCATACACAGCCAAATGCCAACATGGAAAGATCTCATGTGCCTGTCTTTCACGAGTGTTTTCGAAGGCCGAGTTGGGTCTTTTATGTTACTGTTCCTCAATTGTCAGGAAATCATTTGAGAAAATTGTAACATGCAATGCACACAGTGAATGAGTAAGACTGTAGGAGGAAGGAGAAAGATTAGTGGGTTACATCCTTTTTAGTTTTTTTTTTTTTTTTTTTTTTTTTTTTGTATACAAGATCGAGGCTCGTGAAAGAGCGAACATAAATCACACAGAAAGACAAACCGACACATAAAACATATAACATCGGGAGCGGTAGACAAGATGGGGAGAGAGGGGGAAGGACACAAACACAACATTTGAGAGCAGGGACCGAGAGACATGGAGACATCGAGAGATCTGAGAGAGGGCGAGGGCTTTGGGGGGGGGGGGGGCATGGGAAGGGGGCGGTGGGAGAGGTATAAAACATATGGACACTGCCAGGACTTCCAGGAAAGAAGTTGGAATTTCAAACAAGGTGGATCTGGGGTGAATTAGCGGGGGTAGAAAAGATCAAGGTTTTGGATGGGGGAAGATAAGAGATGGTGGTGAACAGCTGTTTTAAAGACCTGGAGGGAGGAGTGGGATTGAAGGGAGTGAGGGAGTTTGTTTCAGAGGCGGGAGAAAAGAGGAATGAAAGAGTGAAGGTGAGCAGAGAGCCGAGATTTCGGCAGTTTAACCATCAGAGGGTTGCTGGCAGATCTTGTGCGACCTGTAGGAATATTTGGGGGACAGAGCACAGAGAGAGCTGGGGGTGCAAGGCCGGAGAGGAGTCGGTAGAAGACAGAAAGACCACCTACCTGCCTGCGGTGAGTGAGTGAAAGGCCCTCAGAGATAGCTTCATCGCGGGAGATTCCAATAATTCTGAAAGCTTTGGTTTCAACAGCGTGAAGCCGAGCTAGGTGTGAGGCAGGAGCACCGGCCCATAGGGGAGAACAGTATTCCATTGAGCTGCGGATGAAAGCCTTGTATGTGGTGAGGAGCTCAGGTGTGCCGAGGAAGGACTTCGCACGACGGAGGATGCCCAGTCGGCGACTGGCTTTGGAGGCCAGCTTGGAAATGTGGTTTTCCCAAGAAAGATCATGGCAGATAGTGAGACCCAAAATCTTGAGCGACAGAACTTCTTGGAGAGGATTGTTGAGAAAGTAGATGGGAGGGTTGTCCAGTCGATCTTTTCGGAGAGACATAGTAAGAGTGTGAGATTTGTCAGGATTGAAAGACATGTTCCACTTGTTTTACCAGTCTGTGATTTTGTCCAGGTCTTCAGAGAGTGAGGAGGCAGCAGACTGCCGATCTGAGGGAAGAGGAATGGAGCGGCAGAGAGTGGAGTCATCAGCAAAGAGATAGAGAGGATTTTCGAGAGAGTCAGAGAGATCATTGATGAAGACCAGAAAAAGCACGGGGCCCAGAACACTGCCTTGGGGAACTCCAGCCTGAACAGGAAGAGGAGATGAGAGAAACCCATTCAGGGCCACACGTTGACGACGACGAGAGAGGAAGTCCGCCAGCCATGCGTGGAGATTTCCATGGATACCAAAGGAGGAGAGTTTGGTGAGCAGAGCGGGGTGCCAGACCGTGTCGAAGGCACGTGATATGTCGAGGGAGACAGCTCTAATTTCCTGTTTGGCATTGAGGACCTCCATCCATTGTTGAGACAGCAGAAGCAGCATGTTTAGAGTAGAGTGACCTGGTCTGAAACCAAATTGATGATCAGAGATCAAGCCACTGGAGAAGAGGAAAGCTTTCAAATCCGAAGCAATGATGGATTCCATGACTTTGCTGATAATTGGGAGAAGGCTGATTGGTCTGTAGTTGCTAGGATCTGTTTTTGCACCTTTTTTGTGCAAAGCGGTGATGTTGGCTGATTTCCAAGCAGATGGCAGTTGACCTTGAGCAAAAGAGAGGGTGAAGAGAACAGAGAGAGGGTGAGATAGAGCAGCAGAGCAGGATTTTAGGACCCGTGGGCTGATGCCGTCGGGTCCAGTTGCAGAATCAGAGTCGAGGGTTGACAGAAACTTTTCCACCTTGTCAGGAGGAAAGGACACGGAGTCCAGGAGCAGCAGGGTACGACTGGGTATGGTGGGTACAGAGAGGGATGGGTTTGGGACACAAGATTTAGAGGCAAACACAGAGTTGAGGCATTCAGCTTTTTCACGTGCGGAGTCAGCTGTGTAGCCGTTTGAGGTAAGGGAGGGGATGGAGGGGGAACAAACACCAGAAACGGATTTGACCAGACGCCACCAGGATTTGGAAGAGGGAGACAGATAAGAGAGTTCGGTCTTGAGAACGGAGAGATATTGTTTCCTGGCTCTCCTGAGGGTGGACACACACTTGTTTCGGGCTTTGTGAAAGGAAATGAGATTTCCTTCCGTTGGATTTGCTTTCCAGGAGACGAAGGCAAGTTGTTTCAGGGCAACAGCCTCACCACAAGATTCCGTGTACCATGGACGGGAGGAAGGGTATGACAACTGAAGACGAGATGGGATAAATCTGTGCATGAGAGAGAGCAATTTACTTTGGAAGAATTCCCAGGATGAGTTGATGTCAGAGGTGGTAGAGATGGGAGACCAGTCCAGATGATTGATGGCTGCTTGAAGACCGTGCCAGTTGGCCTGAGTGAAATGCCAGACTCGTCGACGCTGAGCAGGCTCCCTGAGGATGGTCAGAGAGATGTCCACTTTAACAAGGACATGATCAGATGATCCGATCGGAGCAGAAGAAGAGCAGCAGACATTTTCAGGGAAGTTAGTCATAACCAAGTCCAGAAGAGAAGATGTTCCGTTGACTGAGATCCGGGTCGGGAAATTGACAGATTGTGTCAGTCCCAGTGAGTCGCAGAAGTCCTTTGCTGAGGAGCCATGGCTGGTGAGAGAGGTACCCACACCCAGCCAACTGGCATGATGACAGTTGAAATCACCACATATGAGGAAGAGAGAGTTGGGATGAGTAGATAGAAGTTGGTCCATATCATCAGACAGCGAGATGTAGATGGAGTCATCACTGTTTGGTGGACGGTACAACACACATATGAACAAGAGGTGGGAGCGAAGCGGAAGCCGTAGCCAGAGGTATTCCTGGGGGTGAGGTGGAGAGAGTGCAGTGCAGGGCGAGTGAGGAAGAGAGTTTTTGATAAAGATAGCAACCCCGCCTCCAGGACGAGGCTCAGGTCTATCATACCGGAGGAGGGAGTAGCCCGGGAGAGATACTATGGAATCAGAGACATCATAAAGGAGGAAAGTTTCTGTTAAGCAGATCACGTCTGGTTTGACAGAAGCAACCTGTATGGAGAGATCAGTTAAGTTTGAACGAAGGCCCCGGATGTTTGAGGTCCATACCGTTAATGAAGAGGAAGGGGGAGCATCAGATACAGAACAGGGGGGAGGAGGGGTAGGGTAAGATGTGGAAGAGGTGGAAGAGGTAGGGAGAGCTGTTGAAGGTGTGTCAACAATGTATCCTGACTTTGAAAAGATCTAAGGCTTTCACGGTAAATGTTCGCAATGCATCAACATGTTGGGTTTTTACCGCCTTCATGAGTTTGCCATAAATTTTTAATCCAGGAATTTCGAAAGGTTGCTACATAATGTCTGTGACGAATAATTGTAACTTCCACCAAGCCCAAAAGTAACATTTATTGATGGCAAAGTTAATCGACATAACAGTGAGAACAGGTCCAGCTGAGATTATCCACATTGCCCCAGTCGGATGGATTTAAGAGAGCGATTCTGGGTGATGCTTCGAATGTACTTGTGCAGAACGGTGTGGCATTAACGAGCCAGGAAGAGGCCTTTATGCTCATCATATCTTCAGCCTTTCATCACTTTCTGCCTGGTTGAGGGTGATAGTTTTGAAATGGTTCTAGCTCATGTTTTGTGCAGCACACTTAATTGGGTGCTTGGTGGGCCAAATTTACGTCGACGTTTCAAAAACTTGCATGATGTCAAAAAGTTTTCCGCAGCACCTTCTCCAATATTTTGTGATTCATTCAGTGCTTCCATGACATTGTTTTGCAAATTTGAAGAGCCTAATTTGAGATAAGTGAAATGCTGTTTTTCATTTTGGAATTTTTTTATTGCTTTGATAAACCTATGCTTGTGACTTCGATTGGAGACGTTAGCAGTTTGACAAGCCATTCTGTCTGTGGCAAAGGCCCTATTTGGCTTTTGTTAGTGTTTGCTGTCTCAGACTAATTGCAGCTGAATCGTTATGAGCTCATTAGGATGAATTGAATATGCTGAGTCCCCAATTGCTAGTTAATTTGTGTCGTACTGTAGCAGGCAGCCTTGAGAGGTAATATTCAGTAACCTCATGGGTACCAGTTCATGAGGCAAAGGCTCGTTGTACATTTTGGCAATTTGGAAATGTGTACATTGTCAGGCTGAGCAGATGGTCCCTTTTTCATGTTTTGAAAGATTCACCACCATTGTTGTAGCATTTTCCTTCTTTCCCAAAACAGCACAAATCACTGCACAAAAGGCAGTGCCGCATCGCAGGTGCACCCGTATGGCTTGGCATCGCCAGCATTTTTAACTATGGATCTTGTCAACTAAAATGTATTAAGAGTATGTTATCCACCATGGGGAATGAAGAGTATGGCTGACATTTCAAAGGTTAGCCCTTCATTAATGTAAAGAAAATACTGGTTCCTTTTTTAATTTTAATTTTATTTTATACATGGGCTAAGGCTTGTAATTAGGCCCCTTCGTCACAACATTAGGCCCCTTTTTTGCTCTAATCAAGGGATAACGCTCAGTCAGTCGTGCCTCGTTGTTATCTTTGTCTGTCCCATGATCCATTGTTATCGTTGTCACATAATCCATTGTTGTCTTTGTCTGTCCCATAATCCATTGTTGCCTTTGTCTGTCCCATAATCCATTGTTATCTTTGTCCTATAATCCATTGTTGCCTTTGTCTGTCCTGTAATCCATTGTTGTCTTTGTCTGTCCCATAATCCATTGTTGTCTTTGTCTATTCCACAATCAATTGTTATCTTTGTCCCATAATCCATTGTTGTCTTTGTCTGTTCCACAATCCATTGTTGTCTTTGTATGCACATGCAGAGCGACACCATCGCTCACAGATATGCCAGTTTTCCCCTTTGTCATATTAGCTTCCTCATTACAGGTGTTTAACACTTGGTTCTCCGCTAAAATATTGCATTTAAGCAAATATTCATAATGGTTCGTTCTAGTGCTTGGAGTTTCTTGGAAAGGTTTTTTTCCCCAGCTCATGCCGAGCAGTGGCTTGAATTATTCATGCATTGTATTAATGTACTTTGTTGTTTTGGAACATGGATTCCTCAGCTTTTGGTCCCATCACATGTCATACGTTGTCTTCCCTTGCTCGTGATGTTTCTGCAAATCACGTGTTCATTACTTGATTTCCTTGGAAAAATTCTGAAAAATTGACGTATCGAAATCCAAAGTTTGTTGTATGCTGGATTTGTTGTTGGAAAAATTAATGTTGAAACTGTCAATCACAGGACAATCCCCTTACTTTCTGCCCTTCTGTAACTATAAGTATCATCTTTCTAAATGACCTAGATGGTTTTATTCTTGATGTATTTTTGGTTCACGAGTTATCGAACAGAGTGACCACTATATTCGTCATGGGTGTGTGTCTGTCTGTCTGTCCGCAGCATAACTACCCGATGATATCATCCGATCTTGATGAAACTTGGGTGGGAGGTTGATATCATGATCTGGTTGTGTCCTGCCTAGAGTGGGCTTATTGCGCCCATTGTGGGTGGAGCCACGCCCGAAAAAGATGTCTTTTTAGGGGTAATCGAGTTCAAGCTACATCTTCTCCGAGGGGTTTGGCGGAATCTGTCAGGGGTTTCGGTATTTGGTTAGCCCAATGTCGTGTGTCTAGCCCCACGGAGCTCGATTTTTTCATTTTCGCTCCAAGGTCAAGGTCACAAGGTCACGAAATTTAGAAAAGTCGATTTTTGATGGTTTTATTACATTGTTCGCTTCCTGATAGGGTGAAATGTCGTACATGATCTTATATTATCACATACATCATGAAATACAAGTTTTCCAACTTATTTCAGAATCTTCGACCTTTGACCTTTGAAGGTCACAAAGGTCAGAGTTTCAAAGTTGTCGGAATCGAACCGAATTTTCGGTATTGTGTAGCTAACTAACCTCATAACTGATTACACATTATTTTGTATCTCATTTCAAGGTCAGTAACCTTCGTTTTGACATTTCCGGGCCTGGCCTGTCTGGGCCTGTTTCGGTTATAGTCTGTCCTTTGTCATTGAATACCGCTTGCTCGTGAACCATCGTCGTCTCCTGACTTGTGCATTTTACTTTTTTTGTTTCCCTTCGCTCGTCTCCTGACTTGTGCATTTTACTTTTTTTTGTTACCTTCGCCACCTAAGGTTGACGGGCGCTATGTTTTCAGCCCTGTTTGGGTGTGAGCAGGATATCTCAAATAGTTATGGACGGATTTGGACGAAACTTGATGTACAAATTGTGTATGTGACAAGGACGAAATGATTAGATTTTCGTGGAGATCCAGAACCGGATACTATAATTGTTAAATTTATTCTTCACCACTGATAGATGGGGCCAAAAACGGTATTCAGCACGATGTCTCAAAACGTTATGGACAGATTTGGACGAAACTTGGTGGGTGAGTTGGTTAGGTGACGAGAACAAGCCAATTAGATTATGGTTCAGGTCCGAATCCAGATAAACTATCAGTGTATGCCAATGTGTGGGATAAATCAATGATCAATGAATGCCTATCGGTGGGATACAAAACATAAACTGTTCAGCCTGGCAGAGGTATGCCCTCTACCGAGTGCCGTTCTATTTTTCGTTTTGTTTTTAAGATCTTTACAGTGTTCTATGGGTCATGGGGGAGCTTGTACATAAATCACTTGCCGTACAAAGTCATTCGTTGACATCAGTGTACTTTTACATGAACTACAAAGACATATGTTGACAATGGACAAACACACAGTATATTGGTTTTGAATCTGGGCTTGCTCTTCTTTGAGTCATGGATTCAGATCAGAAAATTTGCAGACTTTCCAAGTCCAGGGGTTTTGTCGTCTGTGGAAACTTTATCTACTATATAAGAGAGCCATTGGTCCATGTCTGTCTGTGTCGCCATTTTTCTTAGAGATGGCTGAACGGATCTTCGTCAAACCTTCAGAGGTTCATCAGTGATTGCTCGGGAGTGTTTTAGGCAAAAAAACCCAAAACTTTTTGATAGAAAAGTTGGTTTTTAAAAATTTTTAAACATCTCTCTATAGTGCCCACGCCTTTTTGATTAATGACAATTATATACAAGTGCACATTCGCATAAATAAATACAAAAACAATCGCCAGACATTTTAACACAAATAATAAAACAATTCTGGAAGCGGTCGAAATTGGTTGTAAGGCTTCTTCTTCTTCCTGAACGTCATCGTACTTAACTCAGAAACGTGATGAACGGCACATTCTGCAGCATATATTCAACGAAAAGGTAAAATGATGATTTGACATTTGTGATGGATTCTGATTTGGATGTAATTGATTTTCCATTATATTTGCCCTCATTTCAAATATGTTAATGTTTCTTTTTCGCTTGAGCAACGACGGGTACTCCAGCTATAAACACTTTTATACTTTACTCGGGGTATAAATACAAATTTGTCTGGGGGGTAACATAGGCTATGTGGCCATGGCCTCATGTGGGGGTGTGGGGGACCAGAAGAGGGGCGTAAATTCTCTATGTAAATGTGTACTGTGTCGCGCCACCTGGTGATTGTGGCAGAGGGTATTAGAATTTCCTTTTTTACCTGTGCAACACTGAGGTTATGAAGCACTCTTTGCATGGGAAAATATTTCCTCCTTATTCCCTCCCCCAAAACCGAGGGGCATGTCAAAGTCCAAAAGATGTATATGTAGCATATCTTTCCCGTCCCTCTTCCCTCATATCCCCCTCCCCTCCCCCTTTCCACTCCCCCAACTCCCTTCCTCACCCCTCCCTCTCCTGCTTCCTCCCAACCCCCCCCCCCACCCACACCCCTCTCTCCCGGGCAACGCCGGGTACTCCTGTTAGTATAACCATAAAATTCATAGGGCTTTTTCTATTGTATAAATATCCACCACGTTCTACCATTTGATGTGGAAACACTTCCGGAATAATGCTGAAATCATCAGTTTGGATCCTGTGTCTTATGTTCACTTGTCTGACGTCATAATCAGTCATTTGGTAGTGTACCAAGCTGTGCCTACCTGTAAGGCATCCATTCTGGATTCAGAGTGTAATACCACTTGTTCCGTTACAGTTGTCCTTCATGAAGTATGTTATCCTTTGTAGAGGATATTTAGCGCTGTCCACTTTGCAATGGTGTTTCTGTGATGGCCTACTTCATGCGCAAGTACACTACATGACCAAAAGTATGTGGACACCGAAACATCACACATCTCATTCCAAAACCATGGGCAATAATATGGAGTTGGTCCACCTCTTTGCTGCTATAACAGCCTCTACTCTTCTGGGAAGGCTTTCCACTAGATGTTGGAACATTTCTGCGGGGATTTGCTTCCATTCAGCCAAAAGAGCATTAGTAAGATCGGGCACTGATTATTTTAGCCTGGCGATTTGGCAATTAGGCCTGGCTCGCAGTCGGCGTTCCAATTCATCCCAAAGGTGTTCAATGGGGTTGAGGTCACGATTCTGTGCAGACCAGTCAAGTTCTTCCACACCAATCTCGACAAACCATTTCTGTATGGACCTATATGTGTATCCAAAATATAGTGGGCATCTAACCCTAACCCTAACCCTATCAGCCAAATCCTCTAATTAGAAGGGGTGTCCGCATACTTTTAGTCATGTAGTGTATCTTCAGCAGCAGGATGTCAGCAGTGAGTTGCTTTAAGTTCTCTCATTACTTTTTTTGATACAACATCGAGACTCGTGGAAGAGCGAGTTGAGGACGGTAAAAAGACAACCTAGTGGCAGGGGGAGCTAGGAAGCACAGGAACTTGCAATAAAAAGGGTTTGGTTAAATAAGATTAATGGGGTAGAAAATATCACAGGGAAAATCAGGAATAACATCAGGTTGTGACATACGTGATTGAATCCCTGGATGGAAGAGTGGAATTGAACTGTCTCTGGAAAGCAGTACCACAAACAGGAGAAAAAAGAATGAAAAGAGTGGAGGTGAGTGGTTACCCTGGATATTTGGAGGTCACCCATGAGGGGGTTACTGGAAGTCCAGGAGGACATGAGGAGGGTCAGAAAGCTGACATACAAGATGGAGCTAGACCAAAGGAGAAGCGGTACAGAGGAGAGAGAGAGAGAGTGAGGCCACCAACTTGTATTTGATATGAGCAACAGGCCCTTGTGCTTTGGCCTCATTGCGGGAGATGCTAATAATGCTGGGAGCTTTATATTTCACAGAATCTAAGAGAGGCAGATGTGATACTCGGCCTCTAGCACATAGGGCATGAGATGTGTTGGAATGACATAAGATGTCAAGTCTTTGACTGAATTTGGAGGCAAGCTTTGCGATGTAATTGGAGAGATACTGTCTGATAGCGAGGCCCAGAGGTTCAAGTGTCTAAACCTATTCCAGTGGCTGACAATGGAATAGACAGGTGGGTTTGTTTATTGATTCTCCTGGAGCATCAAGGTGAGATTGAGATTTGCCTGGATTGAAAGACATGTTCCATTGGTCAGACCGGCACGTATTAAATTCCGAATCAGCAGAGAGTGACACAGCTGCCGTCTTCCTGTCATTGGGGTTGGGGTACTGTATAACTTATCTGGTGTCATCTGTAAAAAGGAAGAGAAGGTTTTCCAGAGTATGGACGAAGTAGTTTATGCATTAGAGGAATAAGACTGGGTGCAGACTACTTTGGGGCACTCCTGCTCCCAATGGGAGAGAAGAGCATCGGATTCCATTGATATCAACGAGCTTATAACTGTGTGGGTGGAGGAAGTCAAAAAGCCAGGGATCGGTAGATCTGTGGAAGGGAGAGGGCTGAGGGGTAGGAGGGGAAGGGTACACGGTATAAAACAAATGAACACTACTGGGAATTTCAGGAATGAAGTTGGAGATTGAAAGAGGTGGATTTGGGTGTATTAACAGGCATCCTTGTATACCACAGATAGTTAGCTTATCACTAACTTTACCATGCTTTGACCAATACTCTCCTAAAACCTCAAGCTAAAACAGCTTTTCAGTTCAAAATATAGGAGGCATCCCATAAATAAAAAGAAAGCTGTGGCAGTGAGAATTGCAGCCACGTCGCTAGGAATTCTTATTAGCTCGAGCTAAATCATCCCTCTATAATTTTATTGTGGATACCTTGTTTCTATTTTCATTTCAAGGAAATATTGGTTTGTTGTGACGTCCTGGTCGGTTTCATTTTTTTTTCCGCATTTCTGAAACAGAGCATATTACTCGATGGTGCAAAGAACATGGAA
>NC_136264.1:129471159-129483786 GCF_964187855.1 Myxine glutinosa | reverse complement strand
TGGTGCAATGAACAGGGAAACCCATTCATGGAATACTGATGAATGGTTTCGGCCTTACTGATACCCATTTCACTCATCACCTGATGTGCGAATCCCAGACTACCGAACATAATATACCCAGCACTGTCATGAGATCCACGATCTATCATTGGCTAACTAATCACGAGTGTCTCTCTGGCTGAAAAACTACAATCTGTTGTTGTCTTTCCATCATTGGAGCATGTTGCCAGTAGCAAGAACAGCCAGATGCGCCTGTATCGAGCTGTCATAGTTATAATGATTTACAATAATGTAAGGTTGCTTCAGAATGATGTAACAATGGAATCATGTCAGACATCTTGTTCTCAGTCTATATCCAGCCAAATATCTTTCAGTTTCTACTGAAAGAGATTATTCACCTGATGGTAGCCTGTTGGTAGGTGTGTGTGTGTGTGTGTGTGTGTGTGTGTGTGTGTGTGTGTGTGTGTGTTGTGTGTGGTGGTGTGTGTACAACAATGTTTTGATTTCTATGCATTGAATATTCAGGTTGGGAGGTTGAGAATTTTTATTCCCTAAATTTTTTTTGTGCGAAGATTTATTTTGTATACAAAGTCGAGGCTCGTGTAAGAACTAACATATTGAATACAAAAAACATAAACGGACACGTAAAACATATAATGAAGGGAGCGGGAGACAAGAGGGGGAGAGAGAGGGAAACGCACAAGCACAACAACAGCAGAGAACAGAGACATCGGTAGATCTGTGGAAGGGAGAGGGCTGAGGGGTAGGAGGGGAAGGGTACACGGTATAAAACAAATGAACACGACTGGGAATTTCAGGAATGAAGTTGGAGATTGAAAGAGGTGGATTTGGGTGTATTAACAGGGAGTAGAAAAGATCAAGGTTTTGGATGGGGGAAGATAAGAGATGGTGGTGAACAGCTGTTTTTAAAGACCTGAAGGGAGGAGTGGGATTGAAAAGAGTGTGGGAAGTTGTTCCAGAGGTGGGAAAAAAAGAGAAATGAAAGAGTGAAGGTGAGCAGAGAGTCTTTTCTCTTGTTGAATACAGGTTGGTTTAATGACAAACTTTTGGACAAGTTTTTGTAACCTCACAAACATATTTGTACAAATAGTAAATAACAAAAAAGTGTATGGACTGTTCAACACCATACATGATGGATCAACATAAAATGCTTTTCACTTTAATCACTATTTGTCTCCTCACATTTCCTCCCATTGATTGTAGCTCATCTGGGGGGGGGGGAAGGGAGAGGGGGGGGAGGGGGGGGAGAAAAAAAAAAAAGGATTCCTGGGAGATCCTGCTCTCTGTGCAGGGATAACCAACATCACGCAGTACCCATAAAAAAAGAATAGAGAAAAAAAACTTTTTTTGGATCACAAACATTCCCGGGGGTTACCCTAATCCATATCTATATATATATATATATAGATATTGAAATCAGTTAATCCGTTCTCAAGTTATACCACGACAGACAAACAAACAGACAGACGCGGCTCCTTTTGTAATATAGATGACTTCCGCATGTTATTTGCACAGGATTTCAGTCCTCTATGTTATTGGACTAATTCAGTGCCGCTCCTCTTGCTTATCTAAAGAGTAGGTTTTATATTAACGAGCGTTTATAAACATGACAAAAACCTCATGGGAGACTGATATGTTCAATGCTGACCGAATGTGAATTAAGCAAATGATGATATTGAAGGAACTGCGCTCCAACGCGAGTCAAAAGAATTGACGCGACCAAAGACGGAATTCGTCCGAGTTGCTTTATTGAAACAAAACAGCTCAGGTATTCTGACAAGCCCGTTTTTCGGGCAACAATATATATACACATTTATGTCGGGAAGTTTGCCCGGCAAAAGCTATACCGGGCATGCCCGGGTATCAAGGGCGAGCCTTGGAAATGCGAGTCTGGACCTGCCCGGGCGTGTTTGGCTGCGGCCTGGCAAGTCGAGGCTGGGCGTGCCCGGGCGCTCTGGGCGAGCACTGGAAAGGCGATAGCGGGCATGCCCGGACGCTCTGGGCGAGCCCTGGAAAGGCGATAGCGGGCATGCCCGGACGCTCTGGGCGAGCCCTGGAAAGGTGATAGCGGGCATGCCCGGACGCTCTGGGCGAGCCCTGGAAAGGCGATAGCGGGCATGCCCGGACGCTCTGGGCGAGCCCTGGAAAGGCGAGAGCGGGCATGCCCGGGAAAGACGAGACCGGGCGTGCCCGGGAGGTTCGGGCGTGCCCGGGAACAGTGAGTCCGGGCATGCCCGGGAAAGGCGCGTCTGGCCGTGTTCTGGCCGGTGCAAGGCGATTATGTACATCCAGCGGTAACCGCTACAATATCAAACAAGTATTAATTTTATCAAACAAGGGAAGGGTCACAAAATGATCACCAAAATAATTTTTCATGTTGTTTCATTTTGGAGCCGCAAATGTATGTGTTTGTTGCCAGAGTTACACTCAAGGGTAATGTCAATCCAACTTGGTTATACTTCGACAAAGAATCTTGCTTTATGCAAGTTTCACTTTTCTTTAAAAAGTTATTTTCCTCTCATCACTATAATTAAAATATTATATCCTTTAGAGAGTATACACCTTGCCAACCGCACCCAACCTTTTCTAGTCCTTGGAAATGAGTAAGAGAATGAGGAAGGGGAATTGCTCCTGCCTGAGAACAATATTACAAGCCATTTGTAAGATATTATGAGCACTTATTGCCTGGCACATTCCTGCTTCAGATGATGTATTATTCCCTTTGCAATCTTTTGCCTTCTTGTTTGCCCTGCCAAATTCATTCTTTTGGTGAAATATAATGAATCAATCAGTCATCGTTTTCTGGGGTTTTCTCCTCTACATGAGTGAGGATTTTGGAAGAGCAATGTTAAATTGACAGTGGTATAGCGGGGCAACAATTGGACACACCCTTCAAGGGAATAAACAAACGAGGAAGGGAGAGAGAGAGAGAGAGAGAGAAAGAGAAAGAAAGAGAGAGAGAGAGAGAGAGAGAGAGAGAGAGAGAGAGAGAGAGAGAGAGAGAGAGAGAGAGAGAGAGAAAGAGAAAGAGAAATATTGAATTGAATTTGCAACACCATTTATTTCACAAAAAATACACCAGGTCAAGTTACATTTTTACAGGAGAGAAAAATAAAAATGAAAACAACAGTTCTTCATGTTAAAAAGAAAAGTACAAATTCGATTCATTTACAACACATAATGCTTCATTAATACACCATTTGCACTCAAAGAGTTTGACATTTTCATTCGCCACATAATAATCAAACTCTAACCTTATTCTTGCAGACACCAGCCCTTTAAACATAGGAACAACATCAAATCCATGCCCATTATCAATTTTAATTTTCCTTGATTTATATATTGAATATTTTGCTACAGCAACTAAGAAGTTTAGGAGAACACCAGAGTCCTTGCAGGAGGGTCTGAAAGATACACCAAAAATAAAAGAGTGTGAAGTAAAAGGAAAAGACAACTGCTCAAAAAGGTGTGTGAGAATCAAGAAAAGAGGTATTAGTCTTTCGCATTTCACATAGGCATGAAAGAGATCCTCCTTCTGGACACAGAAGGGGCATGCTACTGGCACTGAGCTGTCAAGGTGATGAACAAAGGTGTTCGTAGGGAGAGCCCAATGTGCTAGTCTCCACTGGATATCTGCGAGGAACCCATAAATAGGTAGTTTGTACATATTAGGCCACAGTGGCGTGGCAGGAGACCCTGGCCCTAACCTTTCTGACCACAAGGCCACTCGCGCCACTCCGGAGAAGGGTGATGCTTGGTTTTCTCGAAGGAGCTTGTGAATACCCGCCTTTTTTACCAAATGAAAAGGAGATACAAGTTCACCATTTGACTGGAGAGCTGGGAGCACCTTAATTTCAGGGAAAGACAGCCGAAAATCCTCGACATTGTTTATACCTTCCCAGCCAATATTTAACTCCTTAAACTTCCTCTTGACGATGCGTATAATTTGGCTGACAATACGCACGGATCTTAAACCAAGAATGGCCGCCACCCTGCCAGCAGACATCCATTTTGTCCCAGATGTATCCCTCAGGTCACAAACTTTGCCAATTCCTCCTTGAGTAAATTTCCTAATCAAAGTCGGACTATGAGGAATGCATGGAAAAAAACCGTTATAGAAAATAGGCTCTTGGATAAACATCCGGCAATTATAAGCCTCAAGGCAACAATGAACCCCAAAACCTTTCCAAACTCTCAGCAAACCCTGATAAAAAATTGGGATTGAAACTAAGCTGACACGGTCAAGGTTCACCAGGAACAAGTGCCTATCATAACACAGGCCTCCCGCTTGTTGCAACAAGCAAAACGCAAATGAGCGCCAGGGCAGCTCTTCAGCATACAACAGACGTTGCACAGACTGCAGGCGAAAAGCCATAAGCCGGGTGGACACATCCACAATTCCATGTCCACCCTCCTTCCGAGGATGGTACAGTATTTGCGGCCGAAGCCAGTGGTATCCATTCCAAAAGAAATTGACCAAGACCCGCTGGATGGCTGGTATCAACTCCTTGGGTGGCCGCAAGGCAATTAGTTTATGCCATAATCTTGCTGCTATCAAGTTATTTATAACAAGAGTGCGGCCTTTGTAAGAAAGAGATCGCAGCAGTCCTTCCCATCGTTTCAACCGGTGTGTAATTTGTTCAATCATTCCTTCCCAGTTCTTCATTTCTACTTCCTGGTTGCCGAGATAGACACCAAGATATTTGACCCCATCTGTTTTCCACTCTAAATTATGTGGGAGTGACGGTGGCAGTGTTAAAGAAAGGTTATCTGAACCGCACCATAAGGCTACACTCTTGCCCCAATTTACTTTGGCAGAAGAGGCCGCAGAGTAGTCTTTAAGGCAACGCTGCACCGCAGCAACACTACTTGGGCCTTTAATCAGAACACATACATCATCAGCATAAGCTGTGACCACAAATCTTGAACTAAAAACGGCTCCCACATCCTGAGTTATTCGCTGCCTGATGGATGCTAAGAGTGGTTCAAGGGCAATTATATACAGAAGTCCAGAAAGGGGACAACCTTGACGGATACCCCGTCGGAAAGGAAAAGGGGGACATAAACTATTGTGTACTCCCGGTGTGTACCCCGGTTTAGAATAGGTACACCGTATCCCTGCGCATCGTAAGAGGCGACTAAGGGTTGGCGTCAGGAAGGGCATCCGGCCATAAAAAAAACATTGCCTCAAACAGGGAACCATGATTGTCATGGGGCCCGCAAGGCTAACCCCTGCTCCAGCGGGGAAAATGGCCTTAAAACGATCATTCATTCATTCATGCAGAAGGTGTTAGTGTATAACAGCTTAACATAGGAAATGAAAGTTTCGCCAAAACCCATCCGCTCCAGAACAGAAAACAAATATGTATGATCAACACGATCAAAAGCCTTTGTTTGGTCAAGAAACAACAACACAAAACTGGCACGCAAGTACTTATTACAAGAAATAATATCCCTTATCAAAAAAATATTGTCATAAATTGACCTTCCTGGTACACAGTAGGTCTGGTCAGGGTGCACAATAGAGCTGATCACAGTTCCCAAACGGTTTGCTAAAGCCTTTGACAAAAGCTTGTAATCCGCACACAGCAATGAGACAGGCCGCCAGTTCTCGACTAGTTGAGTGTCCCCAGCCTTTGGCAACAGGCACATGACTGCTCTTCTGCAGGACAGGGGAAGCTCTCCAACATGAAGGCATTCATCAAATACCTCAAGCAGGTCAGGTCCCACAAGTTTCCAAAAAGTCTTATAGAACTCTCCAGGCAAACCATCAATCCCAGAGGCTTTACCATCCTTCAAGCTCCGCATAGCAGTTTCAAGTTCAGCAGCCGAAACTGACATGTTCAATGTGCGTTGCTGGTCCTCCTCAAGTCTTGGAAGCCCAGTAGTCAGCTCCTGCAAGATCACATTACTTATGCTCTGGGGGGAGTACAAGTTTGTATAAAAACCCTTCAAAACAGACTTAATCTCTTGTTGGGAGGTCACTATTGACCCATTAGCAGCACGTAGCCCGTGAATCTGTTGTGCTTTTTTGACAGAGTTCTCCAAACTAAAGAAGTCCTTATTTGGCATATCCAAAGTCAAGTAACTCATCCTCATACGCACCAAGGTACCCATTGCCCGCTGCCTCACCATTTCGGTCAGTAACGACCTTTTTGTCCATAGTAACTGATCATATCCCAAATCTTTCCCAGCCCCATTACGATTCTGTTCTAATTCTGCAATTTCGGCCTTTAATGAGTCAACTGAGAGACTTTGCATTTTAGTAGTAAACAGACTATACTGTTGACAAAACGTTTTAACTTGACACTTTGCAAGGTCCCACCATATGCGAAGGTTGGCATGCTCAAGCTTAGAGGACCGGATTTTCCCCCACACTGTTTGGAAGGCATCTTCAAATTTCTTATCACTTAACAACCGAGTATTGAGTGACCAGTACGCGCTACCTCCTGATGTCAGGGGTAATTTAAAGGACATTGCCACTAAATTATGATCTGAAAACCCTGTTGGGAGTATTTGGGTAGTGGACACCACATTCAGCATTGGCTTATTGATATAGATCCTGTCCAGCCTTGCCCTTGATATGACGCCATCATGACATCTGCACCATGTGTAGGCCCGTGAAGTTGGATGCTGCAACCTCCACACATCCTCAAAACAATAGTTCTTGATGAGGCTCGCTAACACCTTTGCAGAAGCGCCGTGGGGTTCATGTCCATTCCTGTCAACTGAAGGATCAATTGTACAGTTAAAGTCCCCTGCGATACAGGTGAGAGCAGCTGGATCCAGCCCCTCTACAAAGTCCCGCAATGTGGAAAAGAATGTTCTTCTTTCTATAGGTTCACTTGGTGCATACACATTTACTATAATAAGCTTTTGTGTATTGCAGTAGAACTCCACCGCTATCAAATGTGCCTTATGGACCTCCCTATAAATAACACTCTGAGTGGGAAGCCTGGGACTTAAGGCGATGGCAACACCCGCCTTGGGTGTGGAAACCCCACTCAGCCACCATTGCCCTTTAAAGAGTTTACACCATTCAGCTGCCAAATTGTTTGTGGCATGGGTCTCTTGCAATAGAATGACATCTGCTTTTACCCTCTCCATTGCCTGGATTGCTTGAATTTTTCGTAAGGGGGCACATCCCCCATTGATGTTCAGGGAGGCAATATGTATTTCTCGCGTTGTCATTCTAAGGTGGTAGCTCACCGTCCGCCTGCAATTCCTTATTCGCCTTTGTTACTGCTTTACGAAGACGTTGAAATTGAGGCTCCGAGAGCATTGGGTCATTTTTCTGTAAAAGAGGTTTCGAAACCTTAATGAAAGCTTGAACATCAGGGAAATGATCTCTAATTACAACATGACGTTGTCTAAACGTTTCGTTTAAGAAATCAATGACCTTCCCTTTTGTCACCTCTGCTTGCCTCACCTGCTCCTTCTGAGACTCACTCAGGGCAGCAAGACTGCATCCTTCATCAGCCTCGACCCCACTCTCACCCAGTGGTGTGTCAGGCACTGGCACCTCATCTGTGTCATTGTCACCATGGTATTTTTGTTGCGTCTGCATGGCACCAACTACCCCATCGTTGTTGTCTGCCACCGACTTATCAATCTCTTTCTCATCATCTTCCGTTGAGATGAGGGTCCTTAACTGCTCGTCGCATGGTGCAGGGTGTCCACCATCACACACGGTGACACGCTCGGTAATGCTTCGATTATCTTCATCCTGTGAAATGGGCAGATTCCCATCTCTACCTATTGCATTACCATTTTGCTCATGGTCATCAGGTTGGTCTGTATTACCATCTGCCTGCACGAGAACCATTTTGTTTCCTTTTCCTCCATTCTCATCGCTCGCAAGAGAGCGTTTCAAGTTTCTCCTCGACTCGGTCTCCATCAGCTTCACCTCCTCGAAGTCCCTTTGTTCTTGAGGTTGCAGCCTCTCCTCCACATATGGTTGCTCCACTACCGTATGGGCTTCTCCACCAGCACCACTGTCACCCGCACCCTCGTATTCCGGTGTTGACCTTTTTTCGACACCTGGCTCATCTACAGGGTCGTTCAAGTCATTTACAGGGGGAGGGGGGGCTGCCCCAGCTGCTGTGGCATAACTCTTCCTCACATCAGGACAATACTGCCGAGTGTGTCCGTATGCCCCACATGTATAGCAAATCAAGGTCTCAGTAGCTGCAAAGATCCGGTAATCATGATCTCCTATTTTAAAATTTATAGATATGTTCAGCTGTTTTGCCTCATCCTTTAGTACGACGAAACAAAAACGTCTAAATGACTCTACATGCTTCAGCCTTCCGTTCCTGGTTCGCAGGGGGACCGTGATAATTCGTGAGACGACAGTCCCATGCTCCCCTAATTTACGTAGGATTTCTTCATTCCTCAGAAAGGGCGGAACGTTACTTAAAATAACTTTAACCGCCGGCGTGTCCATGGACGATACCGGGACAAATTGGTCATTCCCCAACGTTAACCCGTTTTGCACCACGATGTCTGCAAGGCTAACTTGTGACACGAAAACCACCACTTTGTGGTTCATTCGAGACGCAGCACGAATGTTATTTACCCCGATCAAATCCCCGATTGCAAGTAGAACATCGTCCATTTGCACGTCTTCCGGCGGAACAAGGCACAGCCCGTGCTTACGCGATAACACCTCATCACTAACACGATCAGCAGTCCTTTGACTATTCCTATTAGCCATTTATCGGCAATAAACTAAACAAACTAAACAGTAACAATGCAATAAACTAACCAAACAAATCAAAATTAGTTAAATAAGTAAATAAATAAATAAATAATCGGCACGATATAACCAACCCACGTTATATATTAATACAGGTGGCTAACCGTTACCGTGCTGTCTCTCTCTCCCTCTCTTGTCTCAAGAGCAGAAGGGAAACACGGAGAAAACTTCACAAACTCGTACAAGGACACAAATGGAGTGAAAGGAGGATAGGAAAGACCACCAACACAGCACCGTACTCACAGCTCAACACCCACAGCCGCCATGATTACCACACCCACGCACGACTCACAACCATCCAGAAGGGGGCGCGAGAGAGAGAGAGAGAGAGAGACTTTTGAAGCTCTTTTATTATAAAGGTAAGAAAACCATACAAGTCATGCAAATAATAAAGTCACCACAATTCAAAACATGTGCAGCCAAACAACAACAATAAAAACACCAAGCACTAAAATAAAAAACTTAACAAACCATGATCAAGTTTACAAAACCCACCCTTTGCACACCATTTTTCCACAAAGGTTTGTAAATCATCTTTCATTTGGCAAAAAGAAAATTCCAAGCGTAACCTTGCCATGACTAGAGCCTTAAACACAATTACCACATCACATAAAATATCAGCATTTGCCAGGAGCTTTGCTTTTCTTGTTTTGTAGATTGCTAATTTTCCAATAGAAATTAAGAAATTAGCAAGAGCAGTCTCAGAGCGTTTTTTATAACTAAGTGGTGTTCCAAAGATAAAAACACGTGTAGAAAAAGAAAAGTTCATACGATTAAAAAAAGTTGATTAAAAACCAAAGAAGGGAAAGAGTCTTGCACAATCTACGTAAGCATGGAAAAGGTCTTCAGAAATCATACAAAAGGGGCATTCCACTGAATTATCCTCATTAAAACGATGTAATAAAACATTGGAGGGCAACACCATATGGGCGAGTCTCCAAGCAATATCACCAGTCCTTTTAACAATCGGTGAAACATACATTGCAGACCATTGCGGATGGGAGGGAGACCCAGAAGGCAGTTTCTCTTTCCATCGAGCCCCAAAAGAAAGAGGCTGTAACGAGGGAAACCGAACTGAGATACACAAACGATACAGTCTCTTTTTATCCTTGCTGGAAAGTGGCGATGAGGATAGCAAGATAGATGTTGTGGTGCTATCAGCTGGCAGGCTAGAGCTAGCACAGATCTGTGGTGGTGTATGGTGGTCACCAATGTTGGCGGTTGAGCTCAGGCCCAGGTGCCTAAAAACACACAGGATTTCCTGTAGGACCTTGGCTACGCTCCTCAAAGATCTGATGCCAGTTCTTACTTGAAGATGTCCTGCAGAGAACCAACTGTTCCTGTTACAGTCACGAAGGTCCCGAGTCGTTTTCACGCCAGCACACACAAAACGTTGCACAAAGGCACGTGAGCGAGGAATAGCAGGAAAGAGGGCATTGTAGAAAAGGGGTTCCCGGAGGAACCTTTCACTGTTGTATGTCTCCATTTGGCGAGTTATTGAAATGGACCGCCAGACGTTCAAGACATCTTGGTAAAAGTCAGGGAGCAGCGAAGCATCGACATGTTGCAGCTCCATGAAGAAGAGTTCACAATTGTACCCAAGCATGCCGGCTTGTTTTAGTATACAGTTTGCAGTCGATTTCCAGGGCAAGGCCTCCAGAAATATAAAACGACGAGCTGTGGAGACTCGGAAGGCCATCACCCGACAAAGAATGTCCACAAGCCCATGACCTCCTTCTGCCAGTGGGAGGCAAATAGTCTCTGGCTTTAGCCAGTGTTTGCCATCCCAAAAGAAGTCAAGTAAACATTTTTGGATTGACGACACCAACGTTGCAGGTGGCTGCAAGGCAATCATTTTATGCCATAAGAGAGGGGCCACCAGGTTGTTAATGACCAGGGCACGACCTCGGAAAGACAAGGTCGACAAAATTCCTCTCCATCTGTTTAATTTGTTGCTGATTTTGTGGAGCAAACCATCCCAATTCCTTTTGACAAAGCCTGGGGTTCCAAGGTAAACACCGAGGTATTTCACACCTTCTTTTTCCCATGTCAAATTCATAGGGAGAATTGGAAGGGCAGAAGGTGGCGTACCGCCGACCCAAACTGCTTTGCATTTCGACCAATTAATTTGCGTTGTACATGCTTGGGAGTAAACCCGTAGGCACTCAAATAGCAGAGCAATGTCATTACTGCTGCGAACAGCAACACATACATCATCAGCATAGGCCGAAATGATAACGGGATTTTCTGAGGGAGTCACTGAAAATCCCATAAGAGAAGATCGTAAACGAATCAAAAGGGGCTCAATGCAAAGAGAGTACAATATTCCAGATAAGGGACAGCCTTGCCAAATTCCCCTCCCAATCCGCAAAGGTGAACAGAGACCATCATTGATTTTGATCAAGCTAAAAATGTGATTATACAATAAGGATACATATGAAATAAAGGATGCCCCAAAACCAAATTGCTTTAAAATGTGAAACAAATACTCATGATTAACAGAGTCAAAAGCCTTTTCTTGGTCAATAAAAAAGAGACCGGTATGTTGTTGTTGAAATGCACACACATCCCACAGGTCTCGTACCAAAAAAATGTTATCGTGCATAGATCTGTGCATAACACAGTACGATTGATCCTGATGTATAACTGTGCTTAGAACAGTCTTTACACGGTTAGCTAGCGTTTTGGCAAAAATCTTGTAATCTGTGCAGAGAAGAGAGATTGGACGCCAGTTCTGTATCAATTGCAGGTCGTTTTTCTTAGGGATAAGGCAAACAACTGCACGCCGACAACTAAGGGGTAACAATCCCTCACGCAGACAGTATAAAAACACTGAATGCAAAGCAGGACCAAGCATGTCCCAAAAGGTTTTCTAAAATTCAGCTGGTAGCCCATCAAAACCAGGAGCCTTATGATCAGCAAGGCCATCGAGCGCAGTTTTAAGTTCACCGAGAGTAATGTTCTCATCCAAGACATGCCGTTGATGCTCATCTATCTGCGGTAAATTGGTCGTAATATTCTGCATTGCAGGCACATCATTGGGCTTAAAGGAAAACACATTCTCAAAATAAGACCTAACAAAATGAACAATCTCCGTATTATCACTAAGAATATGCCCATCACTAGCCCGAAGACTAAGCATTTGCTGGCTCGCCTTCGTCGTCTTCTCAAACTTAAAGAAATCTTTACAACATGTGTCTGACGACAGTAAACCATTCACTCTCAGCCTGACTAAGGCACCAATACCATTTTCTTGAATTAATTCCTTAAGCAGAGTTTGTTTTTCAAAGAGGAGTTGACACCGTCTTTCATCACTCAGGACCTCAGTACCTTCCTGCAATCGTAGAATTTCTTGTTTCAAGGCATCAATACATAATTGTTTACTTTGAGAGCAATTGGTTTTGTATTGCTGACAGAAAACACGGATCTGCACTTTAGCATAGTCCCACCACTGAAAGAGATTTAGGAAACGATGTTGGAAATCCACAACCTTGTCCCAAAAAACCACAAAGGATGATTTAAAGAAAGGATCGCTCAGAAGTGAGGTGTTAAAGGACCAATACAGGGTGCGGCGTTTGAAACGAGGAAAAGAAAAGCACAGTTTTACCAAAGAATGATCAGAGAAGCCTGAAGGGACAATAGCCGTATATGTCACAAGGTTGACAGCGGAGTTAGGAATATAAAATTTATCAAGACGAGCAAGTGAAAGATGATTTAGTAAAACCCGACACCAGCTAAATTGCTGCAGGTTTGGGTGTTGTTGCCGCCATACATCGTTGAGGTCATGCCGCGAAATTATACTGGAAAGAGGCCTACTTGAAGCTGGATGTGGCTCTGCACTGTTCCTA